>NC_030851.1:10044961-10351114 GCF_000208745.1 Theobroma cacao | reverse complement strand
CGCGTCTGGCAGGTGAGAGAGGTGCCTGGCAGGGTGCGTCCGCACCCTGCCAGTCGTACCTCTCTCCTTTCTTTTTCATTCATTTTTCATTTTTTTTTTAAATTTTATTATATATTTTTTAATTTATTTTTTTTGTTTATCATTTAGTGTCTACATTATCCAAACAATCAAACTCAAATAACTAAATTAATTAACTAAACTAATTCAATTAAAAATTAAAGCAACAAAATAATTGGGTTAAAAGCAAATCAAACAAGCCTAGAATTACAATATCCCTCACACTTCATCTAAATCTTACCTCTTTTCCTTAACTTATTTCAAAGGGTTGAATTGCTAACCTAGAGTCCTAAATTATTTATAAGGGTCTCCCGACTCATCTTATAAAAATATCTATTTTAACCAAAACACTATATCCCTATGTGAATTGAAATTAAAACAAACTCATTAAGTTCAGGCTCTAATCTGACTACATATGGCTTATAGGTATATCCCTATCCTATGAGCAAATCAACTAATATGATCATATGTTATCCCAATTTTAGTCTACTCTAAACTTTCCCTCTCAAGTTTGTTTAGGTTTCTAAATCAATTTAATTGGTGGCCAAGCAATTAAAAGCATTAAGAATAAATTGGAATAAACAATTCAAATCCCATTAAAAATAAGTAAGAAAGAGATTAAAAATTTAAATTACATGTGAGTTCAATTGCAATCCTAGAAAAAGAAAATTAGTTACTCATAATTGCAAAATTAAATAACATTGTATAAAACTCAACCATTGAAAGTAACAAGAACAATCAAAGCCAAGGAAGAAAACAAAACAATATTTGCCGCCTTGATCTCCAAGTTTTAGCCTCAACTTATAACTTCTTGAATCTCTCAAAAGTTATTTCTAATGTTGTTAAACATATCCTATTTATACTAATAAGCTTAACATAAAGTTCCTTAAGCTGACCTAGGGTTTAATTGGGCTTAAAAGTGTAATGAAAGGCCCAAAAATCAATTATCAATCTTTACAAATTTTCATTCCCGGTACAGTACGTTCAGCTATTTTTTGACACGATTTTCTCTATCTTCGAGGTAGAACTGGGTAAAGTAATCTTCATGAAAGTTGTAGCTCTATCTCTTAGATTTCCAATGGTTTAAGAATTACATCATTTGAATTTCTGTAGCTCGAGATATGGCCAAAATACTGAAGTATATGCAAGTAGATTCTGGGTCTTTCAACACCTTACTTACCAAAATTAAACCCGATCACTTTTAATCCTACAAAAAATATAAAAACTAATAAATAATAACCAAATTAAAAGGAATAACATAAAATTAAAATGCTTCACTAAAAAAACTAAACTAATTATAAAAATAACTAAAAATAATTAAATTATAATTAAAAATTGATAACTTAGCTAATATTTAATAACAAAATTGGAATAAAATAATTCTATAAAATAGAATTATCAGAGGCAATGGAGCATGAGCTATGGTTTGCCATTGGCAAGACCAAGGGGTGGATTTCAAAGCAAGAGTTCTACCTTATCACCGAACTGAAGTTTGGTCCAATGCCTATGTGTTCATACAACCATACGAGGTTGTTGCGGATGAAATTCATGCTAGATACTAGAACGGGCAGTAGAGCATTAAGTTGCAGAAGTTGCTTGATACTTTTCACGGAGGCAACTTTAAGTGACCACGCGACGCGACCAAGATGTCACTTGTCTTGATCGCGAATAACATTTTATTTGGTCAAGACTATCGTAGACGGGTGACGCCTTGGCTATTGTCATTGGTGGAGGACATCGACGCTTGGAATGCCTTCCCATGGGGTCACTATGTTTGGAGGCTAACCAAGGACTACCTTTTGAAGTCGAAGTGCCTGACTCAAACTCGCAGAAGGCTACTCGTTTACGGTACAACATTTACTGATTCGCATGGGTGATACAAGTACTGTCACTAAACATTTATCCGTTTTGTTTTGACATAAAAATTTATGGTTGCACTTGTTTATCATTTACAGTCTGATAATGTTACATTTGACTTGCAGTTCTGAGCAATTGAGGTAATTCCAACCTTCCAAAAAATGGTTGCCCCCTCTGCTCCGAAGGACGTCTACCCACGTATGTGCTGATGGCAATGCAATCAGAAGCTGAAAAACTTCTACAAAACAGTTGAGAAGTTGGAGTCATTTGAGCATGTGGGTGAACAGCTACTAATTTCTGTTGTTCATTTGTACAATAATTTTGCCTAAAATTTAATCACAATCCCTATTTTGTAGTTGTGGGCAGTCGAGACCTTGGAGCCCACCCAAGATGAGGCCAGCCGGGAGTATTTTGTGGACATTGATATCCCGTTATCTGAGGGCCACTAGTACGTGCCAATAGGGCACTTGGAGGATTGGCTAGACTAGGGCTTAGGTGCTTGGGAGAAGAGGAGAAAATTAAAAGAAAATAGAGCCACTGGTTGCATCAAGCAGAGGCACACCGTCGCTACTTTAGTGGATGAGCTGTCAGCCCCTAAGTTGATGGAGGAAGAGGACGACCATGACAATAGCAGTGAACAGCCGGTAAGGACGGTTCTAACAGTTTGTGTTCAATAATTCCATATGTGATTATCGATTAACATATCTTGTTTGCAGTTGGACCATGCGACGACAACTCCTCAACCACCGACAAGTCCTCCTTAGACACACGCTGTTAACGAACCGTCAGTAATATCGATTGTAACGGTTTGTATTCAACATTTTTTGTATATGTTTATCGAGTAACCCAGTAATTTCTGTCATTGTAGTTGAGAGAAGCGACGACAGCTCCTCAACCACTGACCGGTCCTGCTTAACCGCACAGTGGTAATGAGCCACCGATATGGATTTTAAATTTGTAAAGGTTAATTTTCAACAATTCCTTATATGATTATTGAATAACACAGTAATATATGTTATTGCAGTTGACCCATTCGACAAGAGTCAATGACGGAGTAGTCACGAAGCGTTAGCTGTGACAAATCATGCACTAGTATAAAAAAAAATGTTGGAGCTGAAGGCTTCGATTCAGTCATTGACTTTGGCCATGCAAACGTTTGAGGATCGTGTCGTTGCTCGTATTCTAGAGGGTCTGAAATCACAAGTACAATATTCTATCTTCGCTCATATATTGGTAATTTATGTTTAGTAGGTGTAGTTGTATTTTTTGTTCTCAGTTTATGGTTTGTGGTATTTTATGAGCTAACGGATTTTCCCATTTGTCTCGTTCTATAAGGCGGTCCTTTATCTAACAATGTTGGTGAGAACAACGTTGATGCTGATGATGGGTAACATGATGAAGCTGTTGTTCACTTTCACGATGATGTTGTTGGCCGTGACGGAGATGATGTTGTGGCAGGGGATATGACCCTTCAATCAAATGATGCTGAAGGAGTCCATGCTCCTCAAGCTAATTCGGTTATCGATGCATCTACAAGAGGGGAGGGGGACCTTCAGTCACTCATGGTTGAAGGACATCATCTTTCTAAGTCTTATGCAGTAGTCGAGGCAGTAGAAAGAGGGGATGGGAACCTTGAATCACTTCAGGCTGAAGGGGACCATCTTTCTCAGAGCACTCCGGAAGCCAACTAGACACAGTTGTTGTTAGCAGAGTTTGATGTCCATAATCGTGCAGCACCAAGTTCAGACCCAACTGAGCAGGCACACGTCAAACTGGCGAGCAAATATATGTCAAGCCCGTACATCGACCCCTCAGTGAGCCGTCGGGATATGAAAGACACACTGGTGCAAGCATATGAAGCTTTCAAGAAAGACGAGTGTGCAAGGTAAGCTCATAAATAAGATTGCAAATATTGTTTTTAATGAAACATTAATCCACAAGGCTTTTGAAATTCATTTTGTTACATATGCAGGCATGACGTCGAGATCTTAGGGGATCAAGGTGTTGAATTTTTCACAACATTAGAGGATCCCAAAGAAGAAATGAGTAGTGAACATATAGACGCATGCCTCAGCATACTCTGTAAGTGGATGATAGGGCCTAAGTCGAAGTTGTACACTACTTGTGCATGCGTGGTTGATACGATATTCTTCGTAAGTTTATCTGAAAGTTTTTCAATTATGAAAATACTCAGTTTTTGATTGCATTAAGTGTAAGCTAATGTATACATGCTTCACAAGACACCATCCATATGCTACACAGCGCATTTCCAACTGAAGATGCCCGGTCCACGATGAAAATTTTGGATGAGTTGTGGGGGTACGTGGAGGGTGAGAAGTCGACATACGGTAAAAAATGGGAAGATGTCGATTTCATCCTCGCACCTTGCAATATGGGCGGGCATTGGATGGTTGCGAAGATCGACTTGGTGACGTGGACGATCAAAGTGGTGGACTCCGCAAGAACTTCGAATGCTAAAGATAACGAAGTGCGTGCAGCTCAAATGACACCCCTTATGACTATTATGCCAATCATCTGCCACCAAGCCGGTTATTTGAAACGATATTTTTAAAGGCATTTTGGTCTACTCATGTTTCTTTTTGGCTAGAAATAAATAACTTTATATGGGTGGTTATTTCTGAAATCACCTTATCACGAGGTCATTTTCTCACAATTTTCTCAAATTAGTATATTATGTCATTATTTATTATAATATGTCAATATGTCACATCAACATTACATGGCATAAAATGATTATTGATAATTTGATTAATGGTGATTTAGTCAATGGTTAATTATTAAGATTTTTTTAATTCACAATAAAAATATAAGTACTTGATTAAATATAATAAAAGAATACCAGTTTATTTGAATTCTTTTTTAAATAGTTTAGGGATTTTTTAAGTATTATGTTCAAAAAATAATAACTTTTTATGGTAATTTTGAGAAGAAATCCCAATCTTGGTTGAAATGTTAGCAATTATTTAGTCAAGTTGTTAAGAAAAAAAGCTCTGGGTTTTAAATTCAGTAAAGAGTTTGGATTTTTTATTAGTAGTGAGTTAAGGCGCCGTTTGAATTGAGGAAAATTCTAAGGAAAAAGAAACTAAATTTTTAAAATGCATTTTTGTAATGTTTGGTTTAAAGGGAAAATATTAGGGGAAATTTCATTTGAGAAAAATTTAAAATAAAGTTTTGTATCAATTTTTTTTCATGAAATTCATGAAGATTTTCATTTTTCAAATACTTATTTCTTTGTCTTTATTTTTTAAAAAAAAAAAAATCATGGAGCAAACAAAGCAGAAGGATTTAAAACCAAAGAATTTGGGGGTGGTAATAGCAAAAGTAAAAAAAAAAAAAGGTTCATTGCGGAACATGTAGAAAATCCACTTAGCGAAACTTGCCACCGATTACGACCTCAATTATCTGACAGTACTTTATACCATCAATTAAGCAATAGAAGCAGGAACATTGGATACAATACACAAATATCATAAGCCCTAGTAAAAAGTAAGACCATCTTATCCTCATAAGAGAAAAAGGGAAGAAAACAAAAGAAAATAAGGGAAATTTTGGACATGTCAATCTTGAATTGAGACCATCTTGCCATCTAATTGTTTTCAATGTCCTAATGTCCTTTTTCAACATGTGACTGGTCCTAGCTAAACGTTTATATCTTAGTCTAACTACCTTTTATTTGTTCCTATTTGAACATATGTTAGTCCTAACTACCTTTTGTTTTTTTAGGTGATTAATCCTAACTACCTGAGGATGAAAACTAGGCTTTTAATTCCTGCTACCTATATATGCCATCTAAAACCTTGGTGGTAGTAGAAATCCAATTTTTAAAATAATCCAAGGGAGAAGGTCAAGTGTAATCTTATTCTTATGAGGCCGATATTATGGTTTAAGAAAGCAAGGTATTTATTCCATAAAACAAGAAGATAGATAGATAGAGAGATTTAATTGTGAATCTAGTTGTGAATCTAGTAATTAATAATAATAAATACAAAAATAGTGTAGGAAGATTCTTAATGTGCAGACATGTTTCGGCAGCCAAATTAGCCCATCTATCTAGTGGCAGTCAATTTAAGTGCATCAAGTAGCAATTAAAAAAAAAAGGGCATGGAATTTGCAATAAGAGAGAAAAAAAATTATTACCGATCTGAATGATTGAAACTGTGGTTTGAGACGAGGAGGGATCTTAAAGAGAAAGCGAGAGGTTTCTCAACTTTGATGTAGTAGATGATAGCTTGGAGACAATCGTATCAATAACAGATCTTTTTCACAGTGTGAATATTCTTAAGATAATGAGATTAAATCATTCCAATTTCACTAAAATTAAACAACATTATAATAATCTCATGGTGCATCACGTCACAGCAATATTATCCACAAAACGCAATAACAATTGCAGTAGGATATGGTGTCACAGTCCCTTCGTCATCTCCCATTAACAGCCCATTAATATTCTCACCTATTGCTTAAGTCAAACGCCTAACATGCATGTGGGGACTCCATCAAACATGATCAATTTATTTGAAACTATGGAAAGATTGCAACATTTTTTTTACAAAGATAATCTAATAGCAGCCTTAAAGTCTACTACGAACTTATTATAAACATGTTTAGATTGTAAGTAGTGGTTGAGAAAACAGGAAAGCAAATGTTCCCATTTTATTCAAATATCAAGTGCAATTGCATGCAACTGTTATGGTTGGAGAGCCAACCCCCTTATGTCTTCTCTTTGAGTTTGATCCAGTAAAATTTTAGGCCAAGTTTTTTGGGTACCCTATATTACTGAATTTATTTAATTAATAATTTAAAGTTCAAAAACCACTTGGCAAATGGCAGAAGAGAGGTTATATATAGTCGTTTTTTTTCTCCAATCATGATTTTTTCTTTTTGATTTTGATGCAGTAGAAGCTCAACAGCAACTAATAGAAATCATGTCAAACGAACAGGCCCCAACCGCCCCTTTCACCCCGCATCGACTGAAGACGTTAAATGGATGCAGCTATAAAGCAGAATAAAGCATGTAGAATAAAATATATAATAGAGGATAAAGTTGAAAAGAACTTATGGTACTTTTTCCGACAAAAAGCTTTTCTTTCCTCTGGGTAAGGAAGCGACAATGCGGTTCTCTTAGCCCATAATTATGCGAGGTACTTCGACCTCATTTCACCTACTTAATTAACCCCCCTCCCTTTTTTTTTTGTTTTAATGTGAAAGAGGTTTTTTATTTCGGGGGGCGGAGGGTGCATGGACTATAATTTCAACCACTGTCAACTCTCTGCTATTGTAATTTTTAACTCAATGGCGGCATTTACTCAACAGCACAGAACCATTTATGTCCTTATCTCTCCGCAATCAAAGGAAATACTTCGCTTCAAGTTCAAGGGAGGGAGGACTAGTAAAATCGAACCCCAATTAAATTGACCATGTCCAAAGCTCCGGGCAATGTGGCGCCCAAATTAATCCTAGTCTCCCGCTTGTATCTTCTTCCCAAATGACAAAAAGTTGGTTAATATTTTAGCCCAAATTTAAGGAGCAATTAGAATGACAATCTCAAGAGCTTTGCTTTCACCTCTAGTAGTTGAGTTGTCATCGTACAAATTTGTGACTGTTATTCATAAATGAGTTTTGCATTGGAGATTTGACATGTTAATATTTATATATATATATTTTAACTTTCTATTATATTATGATTCAGTTTTCCCATGTTTTACATCCGCGCGCTCTTAAAATTCTTTTTTCTCCTTTCTTTCCTGCTTACCTGCAGATCCAAGGGACAGCGACTTGAACGGCATTCCCTTTATTTGCACCTGATACATTGAACTCAATGACAATGTTGAGATAATAATCCGTATACACAAGCAAAGTCAAAATTAAGATAAAGATAAAATCAAAAACCATAGGCTATATCTGCCAATGTTGGCTGGTCAAATGTAACGGAATCGGGTTGAAAATTCGCTAAGAACAAATGAAATAAGATAAGGTCTTCCGTCCCACTCTCCATTCCAATGCAGAATTCTCGATAGCATCTCCCTCGTCACTTGCCATCTTTAGCCAAAAATGTCATGACAATTGTGCTTGCACTTTTCCTTCTATGATTATTGTTTACCCATGTGCTAAACACAGGCTTTAAACCCAGCCCAGGCAATGCCAGCCAACAGCATGAAATGGACCTCCTAATTGTCAGTGCATGCTTTGATCCATTAACATGGTTGAACTTCAACACAGTTAAGATTTCGACCCAGCCTTACTGTGATATACAAAGTTCACTAGCACCCACCACTTCTTCACAAATGCGTACAATTGCTTTTGCCATTCGGTCCTTTTATTAAAAACTAGCAACACCCCTTGCGTTTGATTGCGAGAAGTTATAATGTTTATATATATATTAATTCATTCTTTTGGTATATATTTGATGAGATTTTAAAAAATTATTATAAAATATAATTTTAAAAAAATATATCTAGAAAAGAAAAAACAAAGAAGACAACAATGAAAGAAAGAAAACCTAATAGTAGACAAGAACCATATATTTTTTAATCTTCTCCCTCTATTTGTTTTTATTCTTTTTATTCTTTTTTTTCTTATTTCTTTGCTATCCATGTCTCTTTTTTGTTACGTCAAAGATAATCCAACAACAAATCCTACAAAATAAGATATAAGAATTTAACGTGATTCAACACTTCACCATATCTACATTTCTAAATGGAAGAAAATATTTACTAATTGTAAGGAATTACAACCATGTACAAATCATCAACACTCAAATTAACTCAACTCATGAACCAATCCCAATATTGAATCACAAAACACTCACAATTCACAAACTCAAATTTGCAGCAGAACTTTCGCTCAATCTCAACAAACTTCGATCAATATCAAACATTTGCACTCATAATCGCTCTGCCTTAGCCACGTGAGATATCTACAGACCAAACCTTATAAACCATACAACTCTGCTTGCATCTTTCTCTCATGCCTCACCCTATGGAGAGTCTCTATTTATAAGCCCATTAACTTGCCAGCCAAAAATTCATTTCCTCCTAGTATTCTTGCGCGCTTAACAAATTATCTATTAAAAAACATTGATTACCAAGTAATATCTTCCAATCAATAAAAAAAATCCAATCTAAATCTTTTGGAATTTGAGTTATGATTTCTAACATCTTTTACCTAAAGATCTAAAACTCTTTCACTCAATATCAAAATGTAAATTATGTATACATGATTAATTTTAAAAAAAATATATTTTAAATTATAACTTTTTATTGGTAATATTTAGAAAAAATAGAAAGAGGGGAAAACAAAGAATGGAAAAGAGAAAAAGACACACATATAATGCAAATTTATTGATTAAAAGTGTATACTTATTATTTTGAAGAGTTAAGGGTGTATACTTGATAAAGTACTCCTCGAATCATCTTAAATTATAATTCTAAAAAAAATAAAAAAGAGGAAAAATAAATGTTTATATTTTTAATCTAAAGCCCAAAATTGTATTTTTCAAGGAAAGCCCAAAAAAAATACTTCATAATCTATGCTTGTCCCATTTAATTTCATGCAATAACAGATATATGTGATGCTTGATATCGTTAATATGTTATATTTTCTTGCCTAATTGAAAAAATTAGTCCCTTTGAATCTTTAAAATTGGATTTGAGCTGATGCAACACCAATATGGGTTTATTTAGATCAAAACTAACCCTTGAGTAGTTGAAAATTAAAAGTCACATAATTTTTAATTTAAATGAAAATGCTAAGCTACCGGAGTTTAGTACTTCCTAATTGGCGGCAATTGACCCAACACTTACCAGTTTCCACCTTAAATCAAAGTGCTACATGGTTTAAACTTTGCAAATTAAAAATTCCAAGGCAACAACTCTTTGATTAGCAAAAGAAGTACAAATACTTAGTAATTGAAATCTATTTTGTTTTGTGTCAAATTTTGAGAGAGTAACTAACTTTTGGGAAGACAAATCGCAATTTAATCTTCGAAATTACCAAATGCAGCTTAAGCATTTTTGTTCTTCAATTCCGAGATGTTAAGAGTGATATCCATAAACTCAAAATCTGGAAGACAATCCATAGTTCCTAATATATATACATATATATATATATATATATATAGTAATAACTAATTTATAACATCACAGGAAAACTCTACCATTGAATCGGAGATTTCTCTTCTCATAACTCACAAACTGAACCTCGATATGCAATCTTAAACTCGATAAATTAAATACCATTTAAGCAGTTAAATCTTGTAGTTTAATAAACAAAAAGAATCCGGCTTCCCTTGATGGGGTCGAGACCACCGTTGCTTATCTTCCTCGCAATAATGCTTTCTCTGCAGTGTCCATCTCTTCAAGAATCCTAGCCTTTCTCTTTGCTGGGATTGGGGCAGTCGGTCCAAAGCTAATGTAATGACCAGAAACAGCATTCAATGCTGAGTAAATATCACGGAAAGAAGCTCTACCAAGCAAGGCTTTCTCTCTTCTGTACTTTGCCACCCAAGAATTTGATGTCTCTCTAAGTTCAGCCACAGCGGCAGCAACGTTGGGATCGTTCTTGTCCATATTGATGGTGCTTCTCACTTTGTTGATCACTACTTCAGTCTCTTTCACGTACTCCTCATCCGAGGCAGCAAATGCTGCTGTCACTGGCAGAATCCCCGCAAGCGACAGAGTTGTGGTGGTGGTGGCAGCCAGGGTCAAGAATTGGCGCCTTAAAGGTTGTTGTTGTGGTGGCGGATGTGGTTGTGCGGCTGAGGCGGCTTTAGCTTTGATGGGAAGGAGAGGTTTGAGCTTGGAAGTTGGGGTTAACAGCGTTGGAGAGGCCATTACGGTTTTTGGTTATGGTGGAGAGAAAGGGTGGATTGCGTTTGTAGTTAGGGGAATGAAGAGAGAAGTGGGTTTGTGCCACGTGGGCTTATCACCTTATCTAAATTTTAGCTTCATGGATGAGAGAGTACCCAATGACATCATAGATTTAGATCTACCATTGTCCAAGCGGCAACACCCAAGAGATGAAATTGTTTTAAGTCTTGACCACATGGAAAATTGTTCCCCATTTTTGCTTTTGACAATCATGGGATTGAATGCTTGGAGATGCACGATCCTGGGCAAACCCGCAGCTCTTGGGAAACTCATCCCTCACTCCTTAGTTACTAGCTTTGTTATTAGCTACAAGTCTTAATAAGCATGTCGCAAGTGATCCCATATTGGAGAAAACTTGGTGCTAGTGCCTTACTTTTACTCTTTTTTTTTTTTTATTGTTTATGCTTTATGACCTAATTACTCAGCTAGAGTCAAACCTGATATCTCATTATTAATTAATAGAATAAACCTCTGCACTTCGCTGGGGATTTTTGGAATTTTTTAACACCCTTCCAATACTTTGGTAAAGTAAAAAAAAAAAAAAACATTCTCTAACTTGAAACTTTTTATGTTAGAAAATTTTCACTCTTTTGACAATCATGGGATTGAATGTTTGGAATTGTGATTTTTTTGCCACCTTTTTAAAATCAATTCTGTCTATTTTCTTTTCTTTTTCATGTAGATAATAAATGCAATAATGTTGAACCAATGAACATAGCATAATAAAATGTGAGAGAAATTAAACTCCACATATACCTCTATTTGATTATTTATATTTCCTTCCTTGACTTCTTGTTTTCTTTCATGTTTTTGGATTTGAATTCGGCCTTAAAGTTTGGGTTTGAACATATGAGTGGGCTTAAATTGGGACTAAATCCAAGTTGCCCACCTCTTTTCGTTTTTTCTGCTACTAACGGCTTGATTAACTTAATTTTTTTTAATTTAAAAGTTATTATGAAATTATTATAAAGTTATTATGAAAAATAATAACTTTTAAAATTAAACTAAATCTATTTGGTAAATTCACTTTTATAAGCTTTTTTTTATTGATAAGTTGTTTGGCAAAACAACTTATATAAGTTCTAATTTTGATTAAAACTACCATAAAAAGTATTTAATAAATAACTTTCAATTAATCACAATTTTTTTATTTATAATGAAAGAAGTTAACTTTATTTTTTATTTATTTAAAATAAATTTTTAAAAATATAAAAAGTATTTTTATATAGCATAAAAGTTATAATTAATAATAAATTATATAAAAATGGAAACGGATAATATTGGGGTATTGTTAATAAATGAGGATATTTTTGAAACAAAAAGAACAACTCTCTTGAAAAACTGGCATANTGAGGTCATTTTTGAAACAAAAGAAAAATTCTCATAAAAAAAGGTGCGTTTTAAAAAAAGAGAAGAGAAAGCTCATTTCTGGAGTTTTTCTTAAAGCTCTCTTTTTAAAATTTTATTTTTTAAAAAAGCTATTTTTTTTTAAGAACTTTTCAAAATTCATGTTTGACTTGGTTTCTACTTTTAAGAGGTAGATAAACTGAAGAAAAATCAGACCAAATAAACACTAACTCTTAACACTTAAGCCTGAAATTCTTTGTTATTTTCTTCTTCAAAGACTAAACCCCAGCCATCATTCTCACCTTTTCATCCTCCTCTCACCAATGTCGATAACGGTGCTTTAGTTGTCAATCATTCTCTGCTCTTTCTTTTTTTTCTTTCTTATTTCATCATTCCCTTTTCACCAAATTTATCCTTTTTTAACCAAAATACTCTCTCGGTCATAGCCAAAAGTGTATGTTAGCAAGGCTAACTTACGTCATGTCATTTTCTTATTAATTCTTGCACTTTTTTGTTGTTTTTTTTTATAATTTTTTTATGAAATAGTGAAAATTCTCATAATTGAAATGTAAACAGAAAAGGATCTAAACATCCCGAGTTCAGAAAGAATAATGGTCTTTGCATGAAGCATACTTGACATCATTTTGAATAATAAAATTGAACCACATCAAAGCTAAATTACAATCTCAATCAAAAGCAAATTAAATGAAAATGGTTAAAAAAAATGAAGTCAGCCTGTTAGTGCAACAAAGCACATTACCAGTGCCAGATGAATCAAATTACAATGTTCTGTAAAAGCATGCCCTACATCATTCAACATATACACCAGATATCGAGTGAACAATCCACTATTTTGTTATACAAGGAAAAATTTATACCAAATCTCTGAACCTCAAGATAAGATGACTTTTTACAATTTTACTTGTTTTTAATGTTATTAGTTGACTTTTTCTAGAGGTGGAATGACTTCCATAAGGAAGGTTAAGAGTGGATCAAGCTCGAACCAATCTATCATTATTATTAAGCCCTTTTGGAATTTTTCACCTTAAGTTATTATTATCCTTCTTCCAGTGGTTCCTTGTTCGAGCTTCAGTAAGGACTGCTTACTAGTGAGTGAAGGGAAGCACAAGATGGAGCCAAGCTTTACTTTTGGCACGAATTCAAGATAACTACTTGAACTAAGTGCAGAACAACAGTTGCAACATGGACAAGGTCACAACAAATAGGAAATGTTGGGCTTTGTTAAGGTTTATGTGGCAATAGGGGTTGAGGATGTTATACCATCTCAAATTCCAATTAAATTGCATGATAGCTCAAGTATAACCATTAACGTGAATGTACCTTGGAGACCATTACACAGTAAGCAGTGCAAGGTGTTTAGTTATTCCGAAGCTAATTGCCTAGCTAAAAAGATTATGACTACATCCATGAAATGGGTTCCCAAAGCCTCTAAACCAAAAAATCAGGTATCAAACTAGATTAATCAGGCCATTAAGCCTAAAGACTCCAAATAAGTGAAGTAGGTCTCAAATCAAATATTAGAAGTCCATGGCCAAAGTGTGGCTAAATAGACCTTCAATCAGGCCATAGTAAAGAAAGTACCCCAAATCATACCATAGTAAAGAAAGCAGTACCTATGCAATCATCCAACAGGTTTGCCATCCTAAAATCAACCATTTATTCATATGTTCCTATTATTGAAAATTGAAGTAGAAAATAAACTCAAACAAGTTTGAGGCGTGATACACTGTCCTTAGGGATAATTTTTGCTCTTATATGAAACTCGGTGCAAAAGGTTTCAAGCAATTATCCCTAGCTAAGATTCAACAGATACAGAAGAAGAGAAATTTGATTTTTTATGTAGGTACAAAAATATCACTTGGGCCTAACCCATGTGCAGTGGGAAAAAATTTGCATTTCCTCAAGACTTGGCATAATCTCGTGTGTGTACAAGACCACTTTCGTTTCTAGCTTTCAACAATCCCATAATGAGTTTATTTATATAAAGTACTAACATCTTCTGTACCTAGGCAATGAGGGATAGAACTTTTATGAGATATCACTATATATCCAACAATCTCTCACATGTTTCATAAGGTTTCATGATAAGAAGTTTTTGCTGGGTCTAATCTCACTCAAGTGTAATGCATCGAGATTAGTGCTTTTTGAGCTATAAATTAAGCCTAGAAAGAATGAAATATAAATCATAGAATTTTAATGATGCTTATAACTTATATGAACCAAAAATTCTTTATGTGAAATATGATTTTCATCAATCACATTATACCCCCACAATTTCTACTATTCAACGCAGTTTTGCACAAATAAACCATGCACGTTCTTGGTTATTTATAGTGCTCTAAAGATTTTACCACAATTCTCATAGGAGCGGCCCCACTCCACACTTATCACCATTGAAAATTGTTTGGCACCCAAAATAAGAATGCTATTTTTTTAGGCTAAGGCAACCCATGACCTTTGCTGTTCATGATAAAAGACTAAGGTTTCTTGGAAAAGAAAGCCATGTTGTGTTATTTGACTTTTGTTGTTTCATTTCTTTGTTGTTTAACTTGTATCGATAGATTTAGTACTGATCGGCTACTTAATGCCTAAAAAGGTTGCTATAAGTTTATTTTACTTGTTGTATATAAGCTTTACAAAACTATGAATGAAATTGATCTTTTTGTCTGCCAAGTTTAATTCTTTTGTTATTTCCTACAATTCAGAAATGTTTTTTTTCTTCCCTATATTTTTTTCACAGAATCTTAAGATGTTGAAACTTGAGCTAAATGATCTAAATAAAAAGCACTATAATGAAATCATAAAAAAGAGTCCTTAGTAAGAGAACTGAACTAATCAACAAGTAAGCTATGAGGAAATAAGAGCTAAAAGAGTTAAATTGTGGGCACTTTACAGAAAGCAGAAAAAGAATGGATGCAGAAATAGAAAGTAAAGTAGGTGAATAGGGGATATCGCAATACAAGGTTTTTTCAGGTTATAGCTTCGACAAGGAAAAGATGGAATCAGATAAACAAGCTCACAGGAGCACTAAGCTCAATGGAAGATCTAGAGAGTATTAAAGTGGAAGTCGTCAATCATTTTCAGAAGCTGTACATAGAAAAATTGGTGTTGGAATTGAAGAAAATGGATTAACAATGGTGAAGATAAAAAGAGAATCAGCAGAATACCTTAAAAGACCTTTTGAAGAATAAGAAGTTTAGGCAACAATTCAAAGGTGTGAAGGCTACAAAGCCTCAAGACCTGGCAGATGTAATCTAAATTTTTTCAAAAATTAATGGAAATTGGTTAAGAAAGATGTAATGAAATTTATGGGAGATTGCCACAAAAAAAGTAGGTTAGGCTTGGGTAAATACTTCTTTTATAGCATTGATACCAAAAGTCCAGAACCTAAACTGTCTAGGAGAATATTGGCCAATCAACTTAATTGGCAACCATTAGAAAATTGTGATGAAGACATTAGTTAATAAGTTGAGAAACGTCATTGGCAAAGTTATTAGGAAGAATCAATTTGCATTTATCAAACGTAAGCAATTGATGGATTGTGCACTTATAGCAAACGAGATGGTTGATTGGATGCGTAAGAAAAGGGAAGTGGAGTGATGTTTACGGTGGACTTTGAGAAGGCTTACGATTACGTGAGCTAGAAATTTGTTGATTTTGTTATGACAAAGATGGGTTTTGGCATAAAATGGAAAATTTGATAAAAGCATGCATTACTTCAACAACGATATCGATATTGGTGAATGGTTTTCTAACTAGTCAATTCAAAATGGAAAGAGGCTTGAGGTAAGGGTGCTCAATATCCGCATTTTTGTTTAATATGGTGGGGAAGGTGTTAAGTGGTATGCTTAGGAAAACTGAAGTGTTGGGCATAAGTAAACGTGTGGAGGTGGGGAAAATGGGATATTAATATCACACATTTAATACACTGACGACACCATTATTTTTTGTGAACACAAGATTGAGTACTAATTGAGGGTGAAAAAGGTTCTTAAATGCTTCCAAAGTGTTTCTAGCTTATGAATAAATTTCTATAAGAGTCATTTGATTAGAATAAGAGTTGAGTAGAATGTTGTTGGAAATTGGGCAAGAAGGATGTCATGCCAAGTAGGAAAAATCCCTACCACTTACTTGAGGCTACCACTGGGAGTAAATCATAACTCCGCTAAATTTTGGAAATCAGTGTTGGATAGAGTAAGAATTAGATTGGCTAGGTGGAAAACAAAGACATTATCGTTGGGGGGGAAGAATGACATTATTGAGGTCGATTTTGGCAAGCTTGCCAATTTTCTATATGTCACTATATCAAGTTCCGGTCCATATGAAGAATGAGCTTGGAAAAATCCAAAGAAACTTTCTATGAGAGATGGACTGATATAAAAGAAAAATCCACTACATGAGGTTAAAGAAAGTTTGTAACTACAAGGAATATTGAGGTATTAAAATTACGAACATTGATGTGAAAAACCATGCTCTACTTAACAAGTAGATTTGGAGATATGGGAAGGAAAATGAGAGCTTATGGAGAGAAGTTTTTGTGGAGAAAACTCAAAACTAGTAATGATCCTACAATACTTTTGCCTAGTGTGAGTGTAAGTAGGAAGTTTCAATATTGTGGAAACGAATTATTAGTCCACTTTTACCTACTAACAAATATTTCTCACCAGTATTCTCTAACCTTGGTTTTGTAATGGGCAATGGAGAAAGCATAAAGTTTTAGCAAGATGAATGGATCAAGGAAGTCATACTGTTTCAAACTTTTTCGAGAATTTTTACACTAGCACAAAATAAAAATGGTAAGATAGTTGAGTTTGGCAAATGGGAAGATGAGAAATGGATTTGGGATATTCATTTTAGAAGATAATTGTTCGGGTGGGAGGTTGAGCGATGGGACCATTTAGGGGAAATCCTTCGAGAATTTCAACTTAGTAAAAAGTTAAATGATGAGCTAGTGTGGAAAAAGGAAGCAAGTGGTATTTACACTGCCAAGTCATTTTGTATGTATGCACTGGTATTTGCTGAAAAAGTTGATGGAATTTGAAAACATGTGTGGGAAAATTTAGCACATTTTAGAGTGGAGTCCTTTGTATAGTAACTCCTTCACCGTAAAATTACAGTTAAAAATGAGATAGCAAAGAAAAGAGTGCCTATGGATAATGCAATGTTATGTGTGTTATGCAACTGTGAATAGGAGACATGTCAACATTTGTTTACTACGTGCTTTGAAACATGAAAAATCTGAGTAGGTTGGTGCAAGGCATGGGGTGTCTCATGGAGCACACCAAATGATAGCAAACCCTTTTTCGAAGCTTGGAATGACTACCAGGTGGGTGTGAAGGACTAAAAGATGTGGAAAATGGCATATTTTGTAGTTGTTTGGTCAATCTGGAAATGTAGGAATGAAATGATTTTTGAGGGCGGGGAGTGGAACAGTAAGTAATGCTTAGAATCAGTAAGGTTAAGGGTGACTACTTGGGTGAATGCAAAATAGCCAAAGGAATTTCCATATGTTTTAGACATGTATAGACAGCTACCAATACCAAGTCAGATAAAAAAAAAAGACAAAGAAAGAACTGGGATAAAATGAGAGATGCCACAACAAGGTCAAATGAAGTTCAATGTCGATGGGGTGGCAAGAGGGTGTTCGGGCCTACAAGAATTGGTGGGATACTAAGAAATTCCACAAGAGAAACTAAAGTAATAGTTTCCAAATCCATTGGATCGGCTGATTTAAACTTAACTAAGATATTGGTAGTAAAACAAGCATTTATAATCTTCATAGCATTAAGATGAAGCGACAAATACAAACTTGTGATAGAAAGTGACTCCGTCAATGCTGTGAAATGGATACGGCAATGGAAAACTACTACTTTGAGGATATAGAAATGGGTGATCCAGATTGAGAGAATGAAAGGAAGACTTGATGGATGAGAAATTAAACATGTGATGAGGGAAGAAAACCAAAGAGCATAACCCAACCCTTGATCTTGATGGCTAGATGCACTTGTCATCCTCCTTAAGATCTTGGCTTCGAGGGCTACCAATAACGTTGGTGGCAATTGTTGAAACCCTATAAAAAAAAAACCAAAGAGCAAACACTTTAGCAAATGAGGGGGTTGCAAACTGACATTCTAAGAGTTTATAAGAATAGTACAATTGATCCAAATAGGTAAGTAATTGTTGGTGTCTAACAGTGAGTCTTGTTTTCCTATGTAGTGATTTGAAACTGAAGCTGGAGATTCACATTTACTTTTTGGGGAGTGTTTTGATAGTTTTTTTCATTAGTGAAGGACTTTGTTTTGTTTTCAAGGAAATTGGACAGTAACTATTAAAGCCTTTTAGTGATTTTTTCAAAAACAAGACGATGATCTTTCTTTTGTACATTAATTCTTTTGTTTCTATTTTGTAGGTGATTTTTTGGAGAATTCGTGGGGGGTCTCAGTAGGGAAATATTAAGGAGGTATGCCATGAGAACAAAAGGGGATACTGATCAATACTTCCTATTGTTCTAAGTTGTGTTCTCTACTATTAAATGTGAAGGGAATGCTTTATTTTCACTGATATCAATGAAACTTCTACCAATGCTTGTAAAAAAAAAAAAGAACTGAATTAGAGGCAATGTAGCAAGCTATTCTCTCGTCCAATCACTATTCTGTTTTGTTGATGCAAAAAAGCTAACTACTGAATGAACTTGAGGGCCTAATAGCTACAAAGCAAAACTTCTAGAAGCGAAAATCAAGGGTTTAATGGCTAAAAATGGGGATGGAAAGACAAGTTTTTTCTATAATGTAAAAAATAGTCAAGATCTAAGCAAAGAACTAAACTGCTTGATAAAAAATAAAGACCTACATAAAAAGCTATTTATAATAGCTAATTGAACCTATACTTACTTGGTGTACAAGTAAAGTAATTATAATAGCCAACTAAACTTAAACTTGATGTGCAAGTAAAGAAAATAGTAAATAAGGAAGTATTCTAACCTTAGACTTCCTTGGAATACAAGCAAAGCAAAAAGAAAATAAGGAAATATTCTCCCTAAGATATTTTTAGAATTAATAATTACACCTCATGTTGACACTCTCCCTTAAGTTGGACCATAGATATCAATCATGTCCAACTTGTCAATTATACCATGGAACACTTTCCCTAAAACTACTTTCATGAGAATATCATCTAACTGACCTTCAGACTGGACAAATGAAAATTGTATAATTTTTTGATCGAGGTTCTCCTTGATGAAATGTCGATCAATTTCAACATGCTTGGTGCAATTATGTTGTACAGGATTTTGTGCAATTTCAATGGCTGCCTTATTATCACAATAAAGATTCATAAGTTTTCCATATTCAATTCCCAACTGTTTGAGAATATTCATAATCCATAATAATTCGCATACACCATGAGTCATACCTTGAAATTCAACTTCTACACTTGATCTTGCCATAACCTTCTACTTCTTGCGTTTCCAAGTGACAGGATTACCTTCCACGAAAGTAAACTAACCAAATGTGGATCTTCTAGTTGTTTGATCACTTGTCCAGTCAAAATCCATAAATCGTTTAATGTCACAGACACCATTTTTCAAGAACAAATAACCTTTACCTGAAGCACTCTTCAAGTATCTTAATATTCGATATACTGCATTCATATGTTCTTCACTTGGTGCATGTATAAACTGACTTACGACACTTAAAGTATAAACTATATCCAGTCTTGTGTGTGACAAATAAATTAATATCCCAACCAACCGTCGATAACGATCCTTGTCTGTTGGAACTTGATCTGGAAAAATTCCAAGCTTATTATTCATCTCTATGGGCGTGTCTGCTAGTTTGCAAGCAAGCATTCCAGTTTTAATTAAGAGATCTAGCACATATTTTCATTGCGAAAAGAGAATCCCTTGTTTCGATCTTGCAACTTCAATCCCTAAGAAATATTTAAGTTGCCCCAAATCCTTCATTTCAAATTTAGCAACCAAATATTCCCATAATGCTTTCATTTTGCATGGGTCATCTGTTGTTAAGACCATATTATCAACATACACGATTAAAGCTGTTACTTTCCCCTCTTTGTGTTTTATAAATAAACTATGGTCTGAGTTACTTTGCTTGTAACCAAACGCCTTCACTACAAAAGAAAACCTCTCAAACCAAACTCTAGGTGATTTTTTCAACCCATATAATGACTTTTTCAGTTTACAAACCTTCCTTTTACACAAAGAACTGAACTTTGTTTAATTCCTGTGGTAACTCCATGTAGACCTCTTCCTTTAAGTTTACATTGAGGAAAGCATTTTTAACATCAAATTTTGTAGAGGCCAATCTCAATTCGCTGTTATAGATATGAGAATGTGAATTGTATTGATCTTGGCTACTGGCGCAAAAGTCTTTTAATAATCCACCCCATACCTCTATATATACCCTTTTGCAATTAACCTTGCTTTATATCTGTCAATGTTGCCATCTGCTTTAAGTTTTACCGTAAATAGCCATCTACATTCAATCATCTTTTTTTCTTTAGGTAAGGGAACCAAGTTCCCAAATAGCATTCTTTTGCCAAGCCTTCATTTCTTCATTCATCGCCTTGATCCATTTCGGATTTTTAAATGCATCCTACAAACTACTAGGAATAGATACAGTGGATAATTGATTAATAGTGAGTGCATACGATTCAAACAATATATGCGAGGACACATAGTTGCTAATTGGGTATTTGACCTTGGCTTTAGGACTAGGTTCATATTGTTTCTTTAGAACTCCCTTATTCGATCTTTATGGATATTTAGGAACTATCCTTTCTATAGGAACATGTGTTTCATGGGACTTATCAGATATGAGATTCGAAATTTCATGGGACTCATCAAATATGGGATTCGAAATTACCTCATCAGATATGGGATTCAGGATTACCTGAGGGAGAACATTCTGGGTTGATTTTTCAATTAATGGTGTAGGCATAGGCATGGGCAATTCTGAGGATTCAATGACGGAAGCACTTGATTCATTTGCAAAAAGAACTAACTCACTCTCAATTTCAAGAATACTATCACAACATTGTTGAACACTTTTCCCAATATTTTCATTCATTTCCTCTAACTCCATACACTCCCCTCCTCCACAACCTTGTTGTGACACATTCTCTTCACTAAAGCTTTCCTTCTAAAGAGAAGGTCCAAAGACTTCCTCTGAATAATAGGCTCTAATTCATGAAAAGAAACATCCAAGGTTAAATGTAATTTATGGGTTTGAAGGTCATAGCACTTATACCCTTTCTGAAAATCAGAATAGCCAACAAAAACACATCATGTTGCACATGGATCAAGTTTATTTTGCAAGTTTTTAGGAATGTGAATATATACAGTGCAACCAAAAACTCATACTTCAATATTAGAGAGGTAGGGACTTAAAAGTAAAGATCGTATTTTTTGTTGGGGGTTCCAAAAGTCTATTACTCGAGAAGGTATTCGGTTAATAAGGTAGGTAGCGGATTTTACAACTTCTCCCCAATAAAACTGAGGCATGTTCACGCCAAAGAGAGAGGCACGAACCACTTCTAATATTTGTCTATTCTTCCTCTTCTCAATCCATTCTATTATAGATTATAAGTACTAGAAGTTTGATGACGAATCCGATTAAGGCTCAAAAAATAGTCATGAGATCCATCATACTCAGTACCATTGTCTGTTTGTAGAACACAAATTTTCTTCTGGTGTTAAGTGCCCACCATAGTATAAAATTTCTGAAATATTGTGCATACATCACTTTTATTTTGAAGCAGAAATACCCAAGTCATACTAGTGCATTCATCAATAAATGTAACAAAGTAACGAGCTTTAAAAATAGAAGGAATTTTTGCAATACCCTAAACATCAGAACGAATAACCGCAAAAGGTTTTGAAATTTTATTCAAACTTGGTGGATGAGAAATAAGATGGCTCTTAGCTAATTCGCAAATGTCACAATGAAAATCCAAATCATTTAGACCTAAAAATAGATGTAGTTGTAACTTCCCAAGATAATCGAAAGAAAAATGTCCCAATCTTCGGTGTCATAAGCATGTAGTCACTCGAGCCTTGTTTTTACTACTAGTTAGATTCACCTTGTTGAATTTCGATCTCCCACTTTCTGTTAACTCCAAAAAGTAGAGTTTGCTCCGCCTAACACCATAACCAAGAATCTTTCGAGTCAAAATGTCATGAAAAATGCAAAATAAGGGCCAAAAAGTTATAGTGCAATCAAGAGTAGAGGTAATTTGGCTAACAGACAAAAGATTACATTCAAAGGATGGAACAACAAGAACTATATCTAATGTAGAAGTATTAGATAATATAACAAATCTCTATCCGATAACAAGACATGTACTACCATTAGCTGTGGAGATAATAGATTGAGAATAAGGGAAAACTGATTGTGACTAACTAAAACCCCTAGTCATATGGTTAAATGCAACTATATCAATAATCCATGTTTTATTCTTAAACGTTATAGAGAATATTGATGCCTTACCACTCATACCTGAGTGGGCAATGTTTGTTGTAGGCTACGATTTATCTGTAATGTTTGTCGAAGGCTTCGATTGGTTTTCTTTCATGAATGTCACCATGGCTTTCCCTACAATTTTCTTCTAGGTTTCTTTCTGAAGTCCCATCACTCAAGATAGCCAATGATTTCATAACATCACTGTTTCAAATGACATGTTTCACCACAATGAGTACATACTAGAATGTCAAATTTTCTAGTTAATTGATTGCTTCGATTCTTCGAGGAGCTAGACGATAATTATCAGATTGTCTTGGTGGACAATAATTGGTGTTGTTAGGTTGCCTAGTATGGTTGGAACCATGGAATTGTTTGGTTTTGTTGGAACCATGGAATTGGTTTCTACCATGTAGTTTCATATGAACAGAAGAAGAAAAAAAATGTGATGGTCAGTTTTTGAGTACAAGCTTTAGAATACAAGATTCATGTTAGAGAGTTCTTTTCGGATTAGAACTGCTTCAATAACATGTAGAAAATATTCAAGATCTAAGCAAAAAACTAAATTACTTGATAAAAAATAAAAAAAACTACATAAGGAGCTGTTGCCTCTCTCTCTTTTTCTCTTTTTTTTAGTTATTTTTTTATTTGTTCTTCTAGTATCCAAAATACCTTGGAGCTAATTTAGTTTTAATCCCTTATTAGCTTATGTTTCGTGTTATTGAGCTGTTTCATATTACTTTGGTTGCTTTGGACCTATTTGCCAATCCACATTTCCTTAGCCCATGCCACTCTATGACATTAGGACTTAACTTGAAACTTTAAAACTCACTTGATCTTTTAATTAATTATGACCATAAAAAGAGATACATAAATAAAAGTGAAGGATAAAGTAACAAAATGAATAAATAATTATAATAATAATAAAATAAAATAGGATGCGATAAACAAATAAATAAAAAAAATTAAAACTTATATAAAATCACAGTATCTACACCTAGCTAATAGGTTCAAAAAGTGCTTACCCCTTCTCGTAAGCAAAAACCAAAGTACTTTTGTAGAACGTAAAAGTCTGATTGATAATGTTCTCCTGACTCAAAAGATTGGTGAAAGGACATGGCAGAACCACTCTTTTCCCTAGCCCCTAGGGTTGCCTCGGAGATTGATTTGAAGTAAGTCTTTGACTCAATTCGTTAGGAATTTATTCTAAAAATTTTTGCGTCCCTGGGATTTCCTTCTGGTTTTATCTCCTTGATTAGTAGCTGCATATGCATTCCTAAGTTTTCTGTTACTATAAATGGGGCCTTGGTTGGTTACTTCTCAAGGAAAAGAGAACTGAGGCAAGTCGACACTCTCTCCCTTTATCAGTTTGTACTGGCTATTAATGTCCTTTTTCATATCTTGGACAAAGTCGCTGCCAAAAAAGAGTTCCCATATCATCTTAAATACAAGAACGAGATTCATAGGCGAGATTTTTTTTTTATAATTTCTAAACAGCGTTGTTGTATTCTCACCCCAAAGCAAAAAGGAGAAGCCAGTTGTTGAGAGTGGTGAGAGAGTCTTATTATGTCACTCACACGCATTGAGATCATTTTTATATATAGGTATAGGTTTTAGTGTTTCAGAATAGTACTAGTCTACTGGTATTTGAATGATCCATCCCATGCAGATCAAATTGGGCTTTTTTGACCTAATTTCGAAAATGATGGTGATTCGATGGGGCCTAAAAGAGGGCCTTCTACAGGCTGACTTCAAAATTGGTAGAGCCTTATACGCCATTGAACCTGCAGGAGACAGTGGCAAATTTATAGCAATGAATTGATGTTTTAATTAGTAACCCCACATTTTTCCTCTGTATTATCTTTTGAATGAAATTCCTTTGGATAATCCATGGTCTTCTTGATATTCTTCTTGTTCCTGTTCTTCTTTTTTTATAATTTTAAAACCACCTGTGGCATCCTTTCTTTAGTCTGAAGTTTCCATTAATAGGAGAGCTAGAGCTGCTGATCCTTGTCGACTTGAAAGCCTCATTTCAAGCCCCCAAATAAGATAGAATATAATATCAATGCCCCCACCTCAACCACCTATTTTTTTCAATCACAGCACAAGTTACAACTGCAAAACTTTCAATTACACTTTTGAGCAAATGGAGAATATTTTTCAGATTTGGAGCTTGGGGTAAATCAGATTCTTTAATTTATATAGTAGTAGTACTACTACTACTACTACACTTGACCCCACCTTGTCAATCTACAATAAAATATTGAATGATGGAGTCTTTTCTTCGTAAAGAAGATATGCTAAGAGCTTAAAGTTTGTCAGCAGTGCTTTTAATCATTATATTTTGTACTGCTTCATTAGTAAAATGCAAAACGTATCCTCTTTTTGACTCACAAACGCAAAAGCAGTCAATGTTATTCTTTCTCCATTGCTCGGAGAGATCAGTAACAACTGTTAATATCATTTACACATGATCAGTAATTCAATATCCATGCGAGAATTCTATATGTTATTGGAATGTTTTGGATTTTGTATGCTTAATTTTTTTTTACTTTATCTCCAAGAGACTCCACCGGTCAAATATGCTACTATTTGTTTCACCCATATAGTTCTTTGCCTCTCATTCATTCATTCATTCATTCATTCATATATATCACCAAATATAATGTCAAAAAAATAGAGAGAGAAAAAAATTTTAATTTACAAAGTAAGTTTAAAAATAAACAAATCTCTTAAGTCATTTCGAATGTATTTAATTATGAGACTTTTATAGAGTAAGGTGTTATTTGATAAACTTAAAGAATTCATCATCGGAAAGATTAAGTACTAAGTTTTTAGTTCTGAAAAATTTAAATACTGAATATATAATATAAAATTATTTGGTATGTTATTGAAAATTAAATATTGAGTAGATTTTTTTTATTGAATCTCTTGTGCAAGAGAAATACGATTTTATGAGTATTTTGCATTGATAGTCTAAAAAGATAAATGGTTAAAAGTAAAGAATATAAGATTAATGTAATTAAATAATAATTTTTAAAAAATTAACTTAATACATTAAAAAAATTTTAACACTTTTTTTATTAAGCCATTTTTACAATTGAAATATCAAATGCATTGAAAAAATGAATCATTAAAAATTTTAAATAATTTCTTAAACACACCTTAAATTTTTATTTAATTGTATCACCAAATACAAAAAAGAAAGGAAAACTGGGGATAAATAATAATAATAATAATAAAGTAAGTAAGAGATATTAGCCGCGTTGCTCCATTCTTAAAAAAGGCAGCAAAATCAACAATAGAAAAGAAAAAGGGGCCTACATTTTAGAATATTTGCTGCAAGATGTAAAGATGGGAGTGCGTTAGTATTGCCGTTTGCCATGGCAAAAGGGTTGGTGGAAAAGATACTACTTCCCAATCACCCTTTAAGCAAAGAAAAGGAAAAAAGAAATTCCTTGTCATTGATTGGTGCAGGTTTTTTTTTTTTACAAGTCAGAAATATGGAAAGAAAAGCTAAAAGGCATTGCACCATGAAAAGTTAGTGGACAATCGGTGACTCTTTCTTCACTTTACTCATTGTGGAAAGAGTGGGACCTCATCTTCAAAAGAATTTGATGACTCGCCAATTTTGACAAATCTTTTCAACCTATGAAATAATTATCTTATATAATTTTACTTTAATGATTTTAAATATGTAATTTTAATAAATATATTTGAAAATTATTTTATTCATAAATTTTGGTTAAAAATAATTTATAAATAAAAAGTAATCAAACTTGAACAAATTTTACTAAAAAAAAAATCAAACTCAAAAAGTAATTATAAGACTAACTGCACGTTTGGTACAAGGAATAGCTTACCTCCGTTTGGTATGACAATATCACAAAGAATAGTTACTACCTAGTAATAACTATTCTCTCAAAAGGGGTAAAACTCAGGCATAGTTAAACCCGAGGTTTTCCATGGTTTTTGCTATTCTGTGACCATGAGAATAGCTCTGAATTATGATAAGACTAAAATACCCCTTATTATTTAAAAATATTACAACCCTAGACCTATATATATTTTTTCTTCTCATTTTCCCTTCTTTTTTCTCTCTCTTCTCATGTTCTTTCCTTTCTCATTCTCTCTCTAAGTGGCATCAACGCCGGAGATGATATTAGTGGCGGCGGCTACAACAGCGAAAGTCGCGACGGCTACTAAGGTGACTGCGACGTCAGTTTTATGACCGAATATGGTCGGACAAGATTCAAATAGAGATTCAGCCAGATCTGCCACTCAACGACCAGATCTAGCAGTGGGAAGCACCGGATCTGGTGCTTCCCGATCAGATCCCACGGTTGAATCTGGCACTCCACGGCCAGATCCAGCCGCGGGGAAGCGTCGATCTGGCGCCGTATTGGCCAGATCCGGCCACATGGTGTGCCAGATCGACGTTTTGTTACACAGGTCGTCTTTCCGGCGATTGGCCCATGAAAAAGAAAAAGAAGAAAAATAGAATAAAAAAAAATTATTTATAAAATTTAAAATATTAATATTTTATATATAATTTAAACATTATTAATATTAATATAATTAAAATATTAAATATTAATNAATGAGTATAAATAAAAAATAAAAATATTAATATTTTAATCATAATAATATTAAATTATAAATAAAAATATTATTAATTAAAATATTAATAATTAAATTATACTAAAATATTGATATTTAATTATTAATTATTAATATTTTAATTAATTATAAATTATTAATATTAAAAATAAAAATAAAAAAAAAATAATTAAATATAATAAATGGTATTTCTGTCTTTTTATTTTCTATTCCTCTCTTATTCTAAAGTTATTGTTACCAACCAAACACTGTAATAAGTAATAATAATTATTCATATTCTATTTCATTCATCATATCAAACTACATAATACTTATTCTATTTTATTTTCACTTCATTCTATTCTCACGTAATAATTATTCTATTTCATTCTTATCTATTCCACGAACCAAACGTGCCATAAGGAAGTCTCTATTATATGAGAATCAGTTGTAAGGTTTCCACCTTTTTTATATATCTGGATTCATGAATCAAAAAAATGCTAGCTTCGCCTCCTGTAAGAAACTAGCCAAAGAAGGGTTGTGTTTTACCCCCTGGTGTGGGCTCGGAGCTATGGATCTAAAAGATTGTTATCCGAAAAAATATGTTGTCGGAGGTATAGAAGTGGCTACAATCATGAGGACAGAGGCTTGGATTCCCATTGTCATATGCAGGCCAGGAAAATTAAGAACAAAAAATACTATGAGACCGTTTTAAAATAACCCAGTACTCACCTAAGTTTGGGTATGGCTTTTATATGTAAAAACCAATGGGAAATCAGTGGTGCAACAAGGCAAGGGAGAAAGAAATTAAATAGAAATCTTTATTGTTGGTTGCTTTAGAAGCATATCCAGTTGACACAATAATATTAAGGGCACCTGCCTTGTTGTACACAATTTAATTTGGAGTATGGGAGATATTTGTACAGCTCTTGAAAGCTCTAGGATCACATGGCCACTCTGTTGCAAGTTGTCGATGCAAAAGGTTTCGGTTGCAAATTAAGGTACTCTCAACTATACAAACATGCAGATGCAGTTGTAATTGAAGGAAACGGATTGCTTGTGACAAGTGTGAGTAGCAAGCAGAGGTTTTGGAGGATAACCAAGACTGCCACTAATCTGCCAGCCTAGCTATCTCCCGAAATTCATTTCCTTGTTACTCGTGGAACTGTCTTCTCTACCACTAAATAACCCAAGCCAAAACAAGAGGCGATCCGAGGGACACAATGATCTGCTGTGACAATTTCAGGTTTCTGTGAAAGATATGAAGTTTATACATTATCAGAAAATAAAAAAAAAGAAAAATTACTATTAAGTGGGAGCATTACCGATGGTAATTATGATTTTTTATGAACCATAATTTCCCTTTTGAGGGCAATGTACTTGAACGGTTTTGTCTTTGAAAACTTGGCATAATGTTGAAGTTGCGCTGTTGTCAACCATATACAGGTAAGCCACTCAGAGGACCATGAACAATGACAGAATCAGAATTTTGCATTTGGGGACGAAGAGTTGAAAATAATGTCAACAAAATAATTATACTATAAATTTAATATTTGATAAAAATATAAAACAATTAGATAAAAAAAAGTTCATATAAAAATTATACAAATGAATTCTGAAAATTATTCAAAAGAGTCAATCTTAATAATTTACTAAAAAAATCAACTAGTATAATCATAAATAATTTAATAATGATAATAATCTTAATTTCTAGATAAACTTAACAACAAACAAAAATTAACAAATATAATAACAAAAATTTTAATTAAAAGCAATCTCTTAAAAAATATTAAAGACTATCAATAAATAATTCAATGGGGAAGCAATTTCCTAAAATTAAATACAAAATCAATAAACAATTCAAAGAGGAAGCAATCTCAAATAAAAAACTTAATTGTTCACAAGAATCAAGATAAAAAAAAGCAAAGAATTAAAAATTAAAAATATCAAAATCACCCAGTAAAAATTATTAAATAAAAAATTAAAATTAAAAATTAAAAATATTAAAAATAAAATAAATAAATAAATCAAACTTATCTATTATTATAACATGAAAATTGAGTTACTAACTAAATGTTTTCGACATAGAAAATGTTGGAAAGCAACAAGTGTAAAAAATGATTTTTTTTTATTTTCATAATATTTTGTAAAACGAAAAGAGAATAAGAAGTAATAGTTGTGAGATTTTTAAAAAGTGGGGTTTGAGAATAATTCTATTATAATAAGTTTTATCTTAGTCCTATTAAAATCAATTATTGGTTAATTATTGTTGGCATCTCACAAAATAAAAAATTAAAATTTTAAAATTTTAAAAAAATAAAAGAATATTAAAAAAATTTAAAAAATTTTATAAGGTTGAAATTATAAAATTTCACAAAAATAAAGATAAGTTATAAAAATTTAAAATTATTGGGGCCCCTCCGGCTCTTACTGTAGAGCAGGTGCAAACTAAATGCGTAGGACTCGTTTTCATAACTCATATGCTTACCTGCCAACCCATGATTCATCCCCGAAGTTGGTTGTACGTACTCTGAATACGACTCGAAGTTGAGAGTTTTTTCTTTTAACCCTAAAAATCACGGTGTAGGGAAAAACGTTGGTCGCGCCTTATCAAGTTTTATTATGAATTTATGTTATGCATTTGCATTGGGCTTCGCTTCAATGAGTTCAGATGGCATATTATCATATTAAGAAAACAATAATGTCTTTCAAGTTGAAAGAACGAAGCGTGGGAAGTTCAATGTCAATGAAATCTCTCATTAGATAAAATGAAATTTGTGATTTTCACATTTCTATTGAGTACAAACTTCAAACTTAATATAAATGTATATCTTCATTATCAAGCTTGAAAGTTTTGAAGTCAGGCTCAATTTCATTTTTACCGAGGGGCAATCAAGCGTGAATAGAGACTACTCGTAATTATGTTTCCCGATTCAAACATTACTATTAAACTGTGAAACTTAATAATTATTAAGATGAACTAAATATGAATTCAAATTTGATTTTAACTATTAAAGATTTTTTAAAGAAGGAATGATAAGTTAGTATCTTTCATATGAAACGCAAATCTAATCATTTGGTGAATTTTTTTAAAACTATAACTTTTTAATATTTTGTTGGTACAACACTTCTCATGAATCTCCTAAAAGTAATGCTTCAATTTTATTAAGTGATATTATGAGAATTTTATCCTTACACATTATTTTGATATAAGTGTACTATTTTTATTTCCTTTTAAAAAAAACCATTAAAATGATTGTGTTTTTGAAGAATAAATGATGGGCTTTGAGTTATGTCTTGGGGTAAGAATTGAGGAATATCCTGTCTCTTTCTACCTTTAAAGGTTCTACCGTTAGAGGTGAGCAATGGTCCAAGATTATCCATAGATCATCTGGACTGGTAAGTTTAGATCAATTTAAGGTAGTCTTGTGATTTAGTGGATGGTTAATGGTTTAAATTTTTTAAGATTGATAAAATAGTTCACAATATTAGGTAACTACTCACCCATTCTAACCCGAAAAATTTGACCGTAAGACAAATTTTGGACTGATTTTAAATTATACACTTTTTAAAAGTATATATGAACTATCCCACTATTTTTTCTTTTTATTTTAAAGAAAATTCCTTATCATACGTGAATGAAAATGTGCACTACAATGTTTGAATTTGAAGACTTTTAATTTTGTATCACGGTTCAATAAACTTGTTGGATGCTTTTGTACTTTGTAATGCTAATTTTAATTTGGATGTTAGATTTGGTTTTAGTATTCATGGATTTTGTACACTATGTGATTGTAATTTACATTATAATATTGGATATTTTCTTTATTATATTTATATACATCTATATAAGAGAAAAAGGTAATATTAAGTGAAAAAAATGAGGAAAATGCAAAGGTCTACTACCTTAAGTGCTAATCGGAAAAAGAGTTTCATCAGTATGGAAAAATATCACAAAACCCCTATCCCCTACTAACCCTTTTTAAATGCAGGCCAACCCTATTTTGGTTTTTCTCTTGGAGATGGGGAGAATATTAGATTTTGGTTCGATGGGTGGATCAAAAATGTTTGTTGGAAAGAGCTTTTCCCAAGAATTTATGCTTTGGCTAAAAACAAATGCGGCACTATCAAAGAGTTTGGTGAGTGGGAAAATGGGATTTGGGAGTGCAAAGTAAAGCTTAGAAGGGATATTTTTGGATAGGAACAGGAGCAATATAACTCTTTCATTAATATTATTACTGAGTTTTTCCTATGCAAAAATATGAGGGATGAGCTTGTGTGGAAGAAAACTGCTACTGGTGAATTTTCGGTTGAATCATTCTGTCAAGATTATGGTGAGCCGAGAGGGACAACTCAAAGGGAATGGAAATGGGTCTGGGGGGGGGGGAGGGGGGGGGTATTGCACTGCACAAAACGAAAGCGCTTGTTTGGCAACTGATGCTAAGGAAGGCCGTAGTCAAAGGTGAATTAGCAAAAAGAGGGATCATTAACGCTGATGAGGCTTCATGGCTTTTGTGTAAAGACTCCATTGAAACTGTTGACCACTTGTTTGTGGGGTATACAAGTGTCAGAAGTCTATGGTATGAATGGTGCAAAGAATGGGGTTTCACTTGGGTTATGCTGGCTAGATTTAAGGAGCTGATGATTATGTGGAATGCTACTAAGGTTGTCACGACCCAGCACTCCCTTCGAGCCCATGACAACCGCCGCGAAGTCTCAATAAACATTCATTACCCGGAATATCAACCGAAACCTCGCAAGGCTCTTGCATCAGTTTTCCACTTCTCTTGTGAGCAATAGTTACTAAATATCGAGTTTTAAGAGAATATAAACTATTTTAGATCAAGAACAATTAAAATAAAATTTTCGCCACACAGGGGTGTTTTGGTCATTTTTACCCAAAATTTTGAAACCTGATAAAAATACAACATATGGTAGAAAGATATCCATTTCCGATCAAAAATAAATTTTTGTAATCTAAATAATCCATTTGGAGTGAAAAGTTGGCTAATTAGACTAAATAAAAATATTCGATAATATATTCCATTTTCTTATAAAACAAATTTTATAGAACTATGCATAAATAATTTTTGTAGAGTGAGAACAAAATAAATTCATAAACATAGTGATACAGTAAACTAGGTANAATCTAAATCATCCATTTGGAGTGAAAAGTTGGCTAATTAGACTAAATAAAAATATTCGATAATATATTCCATTTTCTTATAAAACAATTTTTATAGAACTATGCATAAATAATTTTTGTAGCGTAAGAACAAAATAAATTCATACACATAGTGATACAGTAAACCAGGTATTCAAAATTATCCTACAGTGGCATATGGACCCCGAGATAACCAAAAGTGTGCAAGAATGTAGACCTACGATTTTCAAGGAAGTAAGTCCAAAAGAAATCCTTGATGAAATCGACTGCCAACAGACTATCCTGAACCTGAAATGGTTAAAAAGAAATGGTGAGTTTTCATAAACTCAGTGAGTAAACAAAGTCTGTCATTAACTTTTAAAGCCGAGTAAATGAAAACAGTTAACTTTTCATCATACCATAATCCACAACATTTTGTACTTGTTTCAAATCATACAAAATAACACATTTCATTATAATACACATCACGACTTATGATTTTCTTAAAAACTTGACTCATGCCAAAAATCATACTTGGTGATACCTTGACCGAGGCATTCAACCGAGTCCACCAAGGTTATTAAGTTAACAACTACTCATAAAAACATAATTTAGCCATCTCTTGGCGTTGGCAGAGTTCATCCTCAAGTGGTGGTTTGGCGTGAAGTGAACTCTATCGTACCTTAGGAGATATCCTTCGCGCCTCTCATACTAAGGTAAATAGAACGGGGTTTACCGTGCCCCTTTAATAGGCTGATCCACGAAAACTCGCCTACTACAGTGGCTAATTAAATAACCCACAAATCAATAAATTTTTGACAGCATAACGTGGCTAACATAATACTACCCAGCCTGTCAAAGGAAAACAAACAGTTTAATATATTTCACAACCCAAAAACCCAGCCACATATGTCATCATGTATCAGTTCATAAATCATCAATTCCAAACATAGGTACGTAAACTTAAATATATAAGCAACATCAAAGGTTGGTCTCCACATACTCACATTTTCAAAAACATTATTGAATTGTAAAATAAGTCATAAACCTTATTCCTTAAATCGATTATTAGTCATAAAACATAAAATTCAATTAGGTTCAATATTCTTAATATCATAAAAACGATTGTAAAAATACTCTAGATAGATAAGATGAACAGTGGTTACTCACTTTGATGGGAATTTACAACACTCATAGTCTCTATCCTTGAGTGCAATACCTTTGCCCTTATCCGAGGGCTCACCACCTATACATAATGTGCAACAGGAAATTTAACATACTTATGCTAAATTGTCACAAAACTATTCTATGTTCTATATGAATGCATGAAATGAAATGGGAGGTGTTCGACCTATCACGCACTATACACTATTTAATCGGTCTAAACGTCCAATTCGATTCCAATTAATTTATTGCACTTCTAGTACTCCCAAAATTCCACACACTTCAATAAAAATCTATTCTAAGTGCAATTACCAAAATATCTCTCATTATTGTGCAAATTGCTAACTAAAGGGAGTAAAATTTTTCGGTACCCGTTTTCGATTTTCGGTATTCCTAAACACCAAATACAATCTAAAGGGCATGAAAAACAACCAAATTCATCATCAAACCTCACCCATAAAATTCGGCCAAGATAGGTTCTATAATGGGCATGTGGATTTCTTACTTAATTTTAATACTAAATGTTACTAAACACCTAAAAACATTAAGTTACCTTGAAATTTAACTAAATTCATCACCAACTTTCTCTCTCTAAATTTGGCCAGCATATTGCCCCTCATGAAAACTTGAATTTAATTCATAAAAAATGGAAAAGAATGCATGGGCAAGATGAATTTCAAGCTTAAGATTAAAAATCTTACCTTTAATCACCAATTTCTTGAAATTTCAACAAATTTTCCTTAGTTTTTTCTCCCTAGGGTTTTTCTTTTCTTTTCTTCTCTTTTCTGCAGGTGCTGGTCGACCTTTAAATTCTAAGTGGAAGAGTATGGGCTAGTTTTTAAATGGCAATATAAAAATATTTAATTTTTGACACATGTCACCTTTTTATTGGTCCACTTGTTTTAACTTAATTTTTAAGCCTTTTCTCACCACCACAAATGCTCTAATACTTATCCATAGCATAAAATAATAATAGGTAAAATTCTGGAGCTTGACAAATGTCATGGTGGTGTAAAATCATAAAATTCCAAATTTACCCTTGTAGACACTATAAAAATTATAATAAAATTTTATTAATTAAAAAATTCATAAACAAAAAATGAATAAAAATGACAAAAAAAATAAAGAAAAAATAATAAAAAAGAGAAGTACAACTGGCAAGGTGCGGACGCACCCTGCCAGGCGCCACCCTCACTTTGCCAGACGAGAAAAATTCTCGTTTGGTAGAGTAATGGGAGCGTGCCCCCTCTAGAGACCAAGAACCGAGTATAAAGGGGAAGGGGCACTATAGCAACCCAGGAGCGATCGGCAAGCAAAAACCCTAAGAAATCCTTAGCAACCTACAAATCAAATTCCTAGTCTAGCAGCCAAAAAACCACAATCCACAATCAAACTCAAAAAAAATCAAAAAAAGAAAAAACAGAAATAAACAAAGAAAAAAAAGAGAGTAATAGGAAGCTTTAGGTGCCGCCGGCTGTAGGAATAGGATTTGGGTTTTGGGTGGCTCAAATCGAAGGTGAAGGAGGCCTTTGTGCCGTCGGTGGTGGGGGATTTCTTTCTTAGAGTTTGGGTGAGAGGAAACCAGCGTCGGTAAGAGTTTTGGATAGGGAGAGAGGAAAAGCCAATTGTCGTCGAAGGGGGAGTCAGTCAGCGACGTTTTGAGGGAGATTTAGAGTGGCCGACGATTCGGGCAACGAGAGAGTGAGAGAGAGAGAGAGGTGCGCATCTAGGGGTTCTAGCGTCACCGGTGAAGAAAAAGAGAGGGGCAGTGAAAAAGGCTTTCGCACCGTGGGATAGAGGAAAGGTGGGGGCTCAACCGTCGCCAGTCAAAAGGAGTAGAAATTCTCAGCACCAGAACCGACGGAGAAAGTGGGAATCTAGCTGACAAAAAGGATAGATTTTAGAGAGAGGGAAGGCTGTCGCCAAGTAGAGAAAGAAAATGGTAAAGGGAAATGAGAAGGAAAGGAGAAAAAAAGGATTTTATAGCTAGGGTTTAAAAGCCTTAAAACTACGTCGTTTTGAGCCCTTTCTGACCCATTCAAACTACGTCGTTTCGTTGCTTGGAGGCTGCCACACCAAGCTCCAAGCAGTTCCGCTCCAAGGCAGACCAAGGTCCAGCAACTATCTGGGTAAACTAAGCCCGATCAGGTAAATTTTTTTTTGGGGGATCTATGATGAACTGGTTGTTTTGGGGCTAGCCCATTCTTTTAAAAAATTAAATGGTTTGAACATGATATTTGAAATCCTTTCAATAATATTTTAGAAGATTTAAATTGATAGAAAAATGTGAAACAATAATGTTAATAATAGAAGGTAGTAAAAAAGTTTAATTATTTTTTTAGTCACCACAACAAATCCTTTGTTTTAGGACAATATTTGTAGCTTTAATAGTATATTAAGTGAGCCTTAAGGTACCATACTATTAACCATGGAAAGAATACAAAATTGTACCGATGATGGGATGATTGGTCAGGACGCGAGGAGTCACAATCCCGGGCTAATTTTTCTTAGGTTCGGAATCCGAATTAAGGCTCCACCAGTACGATGGGAGGGCCTCGATTTTGAGATCTCGAAATTTTTATAAATAAAATTTAACTATACAAAAATCATTTTTAAAAAAATAATAAATAAATAATAATAGATAAAATAAAAATAATAATGATAATTCAAATATATATAATAAATTTGTGAAATGTTAACATCCATGACATTAAATAAATAGACAAATAATAAAAACTATTAATAAGGAAAATCCAAAACAATAAATAATTTAAAAATTAAACATTAAATATCCAATGGTATAAATTATAGATTAATAAAATATTATGTAAAAGAAATAAGATAGAAAGTAGAAAGAAAAAAAATGGAATTAAATATAGATATATAAGATAAGATTTTAGGCATTAGGTTTGAACAAAAGATTGATTACAAATAATAATACTAATAAAAAATATAAGATGGTAAAATAGTAAAAAATAAAATAAATAAATTTTTGTTCACTAAGATAACATAGAATCATGAATAATTTATAAGGTACCAAATTACAAAAAGGAAATATGAAGAAGGAAGATTCATAAGAAATAGCAAAGAAAATATAAGAGAAACTTAGAATAAAAAGGATACAAAAAAATAAAACAAAGGATATAATGATAATAAAAAAAATATAATGATAAAAATAGTTAATTTCACGAGTATAGCATTTACATATTACATCATACACATCATTGCATATAAGTATTTTTGTTTACGAGTTAAGCCCCAATGATGGGATCTTTTGAGGACTTGTGAAGGCGGGTATTTCTCGAAAAGTTTCCTAGGTGAAAAGATGTCCTCGGATCCCACCAGTATGATGGGAGGGTTTGGGAAACATCTTTAATAAAAGGCTTTCGCTCGTATTAGGTTCATTATGCACGAAAACGTTATTTTTAAAGAAAAACGTACGATGACCCCGATGATGGGAATTATTCGTTGAATTTGCGAAGGCGAGTTTATCGGATAATTCCCTAGGTGAGAGAATACCCCGGATCCCACCAGTATGATGGGCGAATTCGGGAGAACGTCCTCGATAAAAGGTTATTCGTCCGATATTTTTATCCCACGCCATGCATTTCATCTTGCCTCACATTTGCATTCCATTTTATGTTAAATAGAAGATAAAATAAAAGAATAATATAACTAAGAAAATATAGTGAAATTAAAAATTAAAGCCTAATAGGATAATCTAAAAATGGTACCGTTCATGGAACGGGTGTCCCGGGGGTACTAATTCTTCCTCGAGCGTAATCGTATTCCCGAACTTAAATCTAGAAAAACGTAGACCAGTTTAAGGTTCTTTTCGGTGTGTTTAAAATTAATTTAAGGCTTCATCGATTAGAATCGAGTTAATAGGTGGTCAATCGCACCTAGTAAAAAAATATTGGTGGCGACTCCTAGTTTTTTAGAGTTTTCACTATCGTTTGACGGTCGGGTTCCCGGACCTGCACGTTACGACAGCCCTTGTGGACACGAAAAATGACATTTTTGCCCTTATACTCAAAATTAAAATTTTTCTCTTCTCAATCTCAAATTATACTCCAATTGGTCAAACTTGATCAAAATTTTCATCCAACTTTCCAAATTTGCCCTCGGGTGGCAAAATTACCATTTTGCCCCTATGGTATGAAAATTCCTAATTGACTCCAATTTAATCCTCGAACTCCAAATCACCATATTAAGTCATTCTGAGGTTTTAAAATTCTCAATTTCATCTTAAAATTTCTATTTGAACTAGTTTGAGGTTTTAAATTAACTTAGTTGCATAACTAGTTATGAAACCGATTTTTTAACTATTTCTAAGGCATTCTAACATGCAGATGTATCATCAAGTATATGGATGTTATGATGAGTATATAATGGAGTAGGGCTTGACAAAGGTGGCATCGAGTTGTGATAAGATCTGGAAAACTGTGGTATTTGCTATAACTTGGACTATTTGGATTGGCAAGAATGAGGTGGTTTTTCACAATAAAGTATGGGATAAGGATCTAATATGGGAGCTTATTAAACTTAGAGTTGCCATGTAGGTAAACACTAAATGGCAAATTACTTCAAGCTCTATCCTCGATATTTATAGATACCTTGAAGAGGGTTTCAGTCAACTAAGAGAAAGGGATCTAAGACCTCAAACAGTATGGGAGAAACCTGAGGCGGGTATGGTTAATGTCAATGGAGTAGCGATTGGATGCCCGGGTGAAGCAGGTATTGGTGGGTTGCTTAGGAATGAAAAGGGGGAGGTCTTGATTAAATTCTCCAAAGCTATTGGCAGGGGAGACTCAAATCTTGCTGAGTATTTGGGCATCAAGGAAGCTTTTATTCTTTTCTCTAACTCCATATGGGCAAACAACTACACTCTCGTTATTGAAAGTGATTCACGGAATGCTATCAAGTAGATTAATGATCCTTCGAAAACTCCTTGGAGGTTGAGAAAATAGATGCTGCACATTGAAGTTCTCAAGAAAAGAGTGATCGATTGGAAGGCAAGGCACACGTTGAGAGAAGGAAATCATGAAGCTGATCAATTTGCTAAGGAAGGAGTGGGTAGAGAAGTTGATTTGATTAAGTTCCATTGCCCGATATAAGTATTCCCTTTTCTTAGCAGGGGTTTTTGTTTATTTATGTTTCTTTCTTCTAGTTTCTGCCTGTTAAGAATTTATGAAAAGGTAAAGGTCATGATTTCTTTGACGTTGTTGTTGGTTTTTTTGTCAATGACTCCTTAGATTGTAGCGTTGCCTCTTCCCAGCCAAGATCTTTCTACTTTGGATAGTTTTTTTGTCTTCTGTCACTTCTTTGGGATGTATATAGTCGGTACAGGCGATGAAGGATCAAGCCTTAGGCGTGCCCTGAATGTCCTATTATGAATGTGCCACTGAAAAGTATTTCTGAATTTCGTAAGTTAGGAGTTTATGTGTTGGGCACTCGATGATGGATAGAGAGTTGATTTCAATTAGGATTAATGTTGATGGTTCCTTTGGAAAGGGTGAATGTTGTTCAAATTGTTGACTAATTTTTGTGGTTGTCTTGTGGTTTTGGGTTCGTTTTGTTTTATCCCTGACGTGTATGACTTCAAGTAGGAAGATTCAGGATTTTTGTTGCTACAATTTGAAGTTAAAGAAAGGTTCTGAGCGATGTGAGGAGCTATTTTTATTTTTTGAACAGGAGTATTGGGAGTATATACTATTACAGATTAAGGGCATACCAACCAATATTCTTGTTGTACGGCATGGTTGCTCGCCATGGCTCTTGTAAAAGAGAAAACCAAATTCCCAACTTTTTAATGATATTCTTCTTATAATTTTTTTTAAAAAAAAGTTACATTGGTGTAAAACTAATTAGTTGTACATTCTTTTATAATTTCAAGTACGATTAATTTTTTAACAAGTTGACTGATAAGTTAACAACTTTGACCTTACTTGTACTCGTGATCAAAGGTGGAGCCTCCTTAACAATGGCTTCTCTAAATGTTTAAAAAAAATTTTCATATTATATAAATTTATTAAATTTTTTTATAAATTCTCTTAATGACCTGGCAAAATAATTTTTTATTTAATAATTAATATAAATAAAAAATAACAAAATGATTTTATATGCCTGACTCAATTAATTTTAAAGTTTTTTATTTTTTTAATTTATATTTATATTTATATTTATATTTGTTTGTTTTTTCATTTCTATTCTATTTACTCATATTTTCAAAATCTCTATTAATTTTCTTTCACAAATTTCTACGAACCATCAACCATATTCTTTTTCTTTCTTTTTTATTATATTATATGTGGGTTCTATCTTTTACTTGTCATGTTTTTCTTTTTTCCGTTATGTGAATTTTATTTTTTATGATTTTAATCTTTAAAAATTAATAAATTATTATATAATTCTCAAATATAAATTGCAGTGTTGCACCATTACTTGGAATTTCATTAATGTATAATTTTTTATTCAAAATAACTAATGCGTTTTGGCATGTATATTGCAAACTTTAAATAACAAAAACATACATACAAATTGACAGAATGAAATGATTATATTTCTTTCAATATAATTTTATTTATTATATATATTTTTAATGGCCCTCAAAATAATTTTTTTAATAATTATTTTTATTCCTCAAACTGTTTGATGAAATTAGTTATTATGATCAGCATATTGCTAGTTAAGCCCGACAAATAATTTCTAACTTAATGTATTAAGCCTATCAAATTTAAAAAAAAATAAAAGTGAGTCTACTAATTTAAACCCACTAAATTTTAATATAAATCTAAGCCTATCATAACATATTAGATCTTAATAGTCCAACCTAATGGCCGATCATAATATATTATATCTTAATAGCTCAACCTCATAACCCCATATATTAATTAGTAATTTAAGAAGCAAATAAAAATAATGAGAGCTTCCTTAGAAAGTAACCTATGTCATGTAGAACACACAAAGTAAAGAGGTAATTTATTTGAGTTTGAAAAATTATTTTTTTTTCACTCTTGCGCATAGAGAGTGAGAGAAACTTCTTTCATAATTTCATTTAGTCATATATATATATATATATATATGAGACATTATCATTACTATTAATATGCATTATTTTGTATGTCCAATATCTTGTAAATTTTATTGAATCTTTTAAATGAATGAAAATTGAATTATATATAAAGTTATCTTTGACTATTTAATATTTTATTCGGTTTGGCTCTCCTTTTAAAAATGCTCTAGCTCCGCTTGCTCGTCATGTATGTAAAGTTTCTAAGTCTATCCCATATCCTATTATTTCTATCAACAATGTTACCTTTTTAATATATATATATAACAATAAAATTTTATTGTATCAGACAAATACTAAGATATTTTTAATTAACTTAAAGTTTGACATACATGATCTGCATGAATAAAATATAAAATTCAACAGTTAGGCTAGCCAAATATATAAATCTTATAAAAATATTAAAAGGTGAAAAACTAATTTAATTTTACATTAATATAAGTGGATCTCTTCTCATGTGTGTGTGTGTGTATATATAAAAGATCTGGACCGATGTTAGACTTCACCAAATCTTAGGGTTGGTTTTAAGGTCGGGCTAAAGGGTTATGGACCTATTCATGTACCAATATTTTCAAGATTGACCTTACATGAGTGGTGAGTCTGCGATCTTGGCTTCAAGATTGTCGATTCAGACCATGCTTGATGTGATATGAAATGATGAGTTGTTCTTTTGCAATAATATTTCTATTTAGTCATTGGATTCATTTACTATTGTAGGCTAGTTTTTGCTACTAATTCTCTAAAGTCCAAAGTGTGCAATGGCATATGAACGAAAATTGTAGCAATGTGAAAAAGAAGCAGAAGGAAAGAGAACTACTTTTGTTCCATCATTTCCTTGGTATAAGGTATTAGAGGTAGTATAACTGGTGTTCAAATTCCATTTTAGTACTACTTATGAGATTGGAAGAAAAAAAAAAGGTTAAACGAGATTGATTGGTGGACAAGTCATATGATTGGAGGGAATAAAAGAAATCAGAATGTGCATGGGCATTAATCATTGTGGTAATACAGGCATGTTTGTTGTGCTGGGGGACACACTTGAACAATGCAAAAGATTATCTTCAACTAGGGCCCATCAACTTTTCCCTCCACATAATTATTACTCAATTTAAAAATAGTATTGTTGAATGTTAATTACAAAAATTAAAAATAGTAGTATTAAAAAACACAGAAAAAGTAAATTTTGGCAGACGGGTGCCACGTCAGGTGGTCCCCAAAGTCGGCGTGTCAGTTTGGCGTGCTTTTTCCGCGCTTCACGTCAGGCTCAGTTCCTCACCGTCCTGAAGAGCGCGTGCCTTGGCTTGTGTAGTGGAAACTTTTACTCAAGTAAATAAAATCATTGTGGTTAATTAGGGATGCCATTTTGGCAACCGGCCCCGCTCGGTTGTTTCCAAGAATTAATTATGGACTCTATCAATGTTTTGTTCGGTCCAAAGTAAGGATGTGGACCGGCCGGCAACCCTCAAGCCTTTGATAGATTGATTGCTTTAAAGCCTTTCTATGAAAATTATGTTTGCTTTGTATTTGAGAAAAAATGTTGTTTCCATCTAATTACTCATTTAAAATCACAATATTGGTTCATTTTCATTCAATCATTTTAATGTATGAAAAGATTCCTAGCTAAAGGTTAATTAAACATCAATTATTGCCGCTAAATGGGTTGGAGAACCTAAATGTCATGACAAAAAAACTGTTAACTTTAAAATTGACTTATGTTTTGATTAGACAAAATTATTTTGATTTAAATTTGATCACTAGCATTTGAAATGATTTGATTCATTATGTTGGATCCCTTAAGGTCTTAGAAAATATTTAACAAGTCTTTTACACTTAAAAGAAATAAAAAAGCTTTTAAATATTAAGTTTTCAGTTAAAGGAAACAAAGAGCAAACATGTTACTAATCTAGGATTGACTTTATTATTAAAACTCGATCCAACATGGATAAAAGATAGAAGGAAGAAGAGAAGCCCCGAGTTAAGGATCAAAAATGCACCTTGAAACTCGATCCTAAGGTAGAAAGCAAGAAAAATGCAAAAGAAGCTTGGGATCGACATTGAACAAGCCAAACTTGATCCTAGAAAGAAGAAAAGAAGACAAAGAAGCTTTATAAGCTTGGAGGATCCACAATGAACAAAACCAAACTCCATCCTAGAAGAAGAAAGGATGACATGATGCAAGTCTTGGGAAGAGGATCGACTTACCTTTTAAAAACTCAATCCTCAAGCACAATTTCGAAGCAAAATTCAAATTAGGATCAATTTTCCCACTTTCATACTTGATCCTTTAGACACAACAAGTATGCATTTAATGCTCTTAATAGCTATTTTTTGTCCAAACTCATCTCTAATGGCTCTAATTTTTTATGTGGGTATAAAAAAAAACTTTCCACTCATTTTTAAGTACGAGAAGACTTCGAAAATCACTCTAACATTTAGAGAAAAGCTACAATTTCATTTACTCTACCATTACATCTCATTTAAGAGCTTGTTTGGCTTGGCTTTACTTTTTTCTAACTTAAAAGCTATTATAAAGCTTTTATGAAAAATAATAGCTTTTAAAATTAAGTTAAAGTTGTTTGGTAAATTTTTTTTATAAGTTATTTCTTATAAGTTATAATTTTTGTTAAAATTATTATAGAAGATATTTCTTTTTTTGATAGGGTAATATTGTAATTATTTTNTATTTTTGGAATAAAAATAAAAATTTTCTTGTATTTTTAAAAAAAGAGAAGAAAAAGCTCCTCATTGGAGATTTTTTTAAAGCTCTTTTTTAAAAAATTTTGTTCTTAAAAAAAAAACTACTTTTTTTTTAAGAGCTTCTCAAAAGATCATATTTTGCCTGTCTTTTGCTTTTAAGAAGTAGATAAGCTGAAAAAAAGCTAAGTCAAACATGCACTAAGTCTTTCTTCAAAGCTATTAATTGATTATCTTGAGCTAATATTTTGATATTTTAAGCTTAAACTCTTAGCTTATCAGCTTTTAAGAGATATTTATTGCTATCCACTCTTTGTACAACTCTTGAAAGTTCTAATTCAATCTTGAAAAGTTATTTGTAAGGGTTGTATTTAATAATTTGAAAATGCATTGTAAAGATTATGCTTAATCATTTCAAAAGGTATTGTGTGGGTTGTGCTTGAACTCGTAAAAAAACATTGTAAATGTTATGTTTGAGCCTTAAAAAGTATTTTTCATAATGGATTCAAAATTTTTTAGTGAGCTCAAGAGAAGATGTAAGTAAGCAGGTTGGATCTTTATAAAAAATCTTGTATTTTGATTTACAATTTTTTGCACTTAGTTTATCAACATGGCTTTCCAAGAAAAACCAATTTTTAACTTAAGTTTGCAAAATTTTTTTCAAAAAGCCCAATTCAACCCCTTTTGGTCTTATTCATTTTACGCTTACTACACTAATAAAAACATTTTATAATAAAATTTTAGTGATGTCAATATTGAAAAATTGAAATTATTAATTAATTAATTTATTTAGATGGAACTTGGTGCTAGAGGTAGCAAAATTTGATCAATTTCAGTAATCCATTGAGATTAAATCTAATTTGATGTCAATTGAATGATAAAAAAAAGTCAAAATCTTATAATCGAAAGAATCTAAATTGCACACCACTTACTTGAAGAAACTCAAACTTGAATTGAACTAAATGCTCAATAACCTTAAATTTGCGACTAATCGAATCTAAGACTTATAAAAATCTGAATTTATAACTCAAAAGACTGAAAATGTAATTAAATTATTTTTCAAAAATGAGTTTATTAAAAATTTCAAAAATATTTTAAAAATAATATTATTTATAATTATTATATAATTATATAAATAATGTATTTTGGACATTTTCAGTATGGAATATTTGATTTTAAACTTTAATTAATGTTATAAAAATTAATTGATCCATTAAATTTATTATGTTATTCTCTGTTAATGTCAAAATGCAAAATTATTTAATTTTAATACCCTCCAAACCTCAAAATACTTATAATTTACTAAAAAAGAAATGGATAAATATCTTAACTAATTACTTGTATTAAAAAAATTTATTTTAAATACATTAATTTTGACAAGAAAAGAAACATTGTAAATTGAATGTAATTTTACTTGTTACTATTTTGGTTGTGAATAAATTATTAAAAAAATTCTATTCTTACATAAAAACATCAAATAAAATTGTAACCTAGATGCTTTTACAAATTAGAATGCTATTAACTTATCCTCGTTTTCTTTGCCTTTATATTAAACATTTATTTTTTATTTTTGAAAAAATAAATACGAAGATTAACACGAGACATTCTTCCATGTACCTATTGATTAGATTTTACAGTTGAAAATTTTGTAACCTTTCGAAACCTATGTCGTCCTATATGCTTAAACTGAAAACATGTTATGAAACCGTACACTTACGACCCATTTCATTCCATTGGTTCTTGTTTTTTTTTTTTAAATTTTTTTTACAAAACATAAGAAAAAATTATTTTAATATATTTTGTATTCAAATTTAATATTTTTAATAAATTGATGTTTAATACTTTTTAATATAAAAAAGTAAAAGAAATTACAAGAAGTAGTTGAAAATATTAAATAATAAAAGTATTAAATTAAATGTATACTATTCTTAAAGGTGAGATAATGGAGGAGCAATTGATTAATTAGGAATGGGATAGTGTGATGGAAAGAATTCGGGAGTTGAGAATATTGTTAAGGTACGCGCCAAAACAGTAGAGCGTGCGGGGTGGGGAGATGTGTAAAGAATTCTGGCTGTTGAAGAACAGCGCTAACCCCCATGGTAAGTTACACACACATCTCGGCTTCCATGTTCTAACCATTTCCCCATTTTCATTGTCCCCTGTCTTTTTTTTTTTTGGTTTTTGAAATTTCAAAACCCAAAAAAGAAATTTTTGTAAAACCCTCCTTTGCTGACTGCAAAGGCTTTCTCTTTCTTTCTTTTTCACTCTCTCTCTGCTTTCTTTGTTCTGCTTTTGCAATTAATGAATGCACCCATATCTCCTACGCTTGCTCCTAGTAATTATTATCACCTCTCTTCTCTCTCTCTCGTCTGGTGCTCTGCTTCTGCTTCTTCCAAAGAGCGTGAAATTTTGCAAAAAAAAAAAAACAAAGGTATTTCCTTTCCTTTTGGCTTTTGTCTGTGCTAATTCATAACGTTACACACTTCTCATTCACTTATTTCCTCTGTCAACATCCTTTTTCTTTCTGGGGTTTTCTATTTTGCACCGTTTATTTTAGCTAAACTAAAACATTAACCATGCATCAAAGCTTCTAGCTTGTTATAAGCTTGGAAGATCCTTTTTCCTTCCGTTCTGGAAACTTGGGTAAAGCAAAGCAAAGAAAAAAGAAAGGGTTCTTTTGTTTTTGTTTTTCAATTTCTAAGAGTGGGAGTTTCAACTTTCAACTCTGCTTTAATTCTACATTGTTCTTTTTTCTGTAAAAAAAATTTTATCTTCTTTTTGAGTTAACATAACAGTGAATTTGATTTTTCGATTCTGTTATTTATGTCTACTTTGATCTCCATTATTCTATTTTTTGTGTTCTCTTGATTCTGGTTTTGACAAAATCATTCCTTTGTTTCGTCTTTTTCTACTTTTTCCGTTTTTGCTTTATCTCCTCCTTTTGGTTTTCCCTCAGTTCGGTACTCAAACTTTGAACAATTTCCCTTTCCTCTCTCTCTCTCTCTCTCAAAATTTTATGTTCTGTTAGGTCCTCAGAAAACTAAAATCAGCTTCTTCCTTTTTCCTTTAGTTTTCAACTTTATCTTTGTTGGTTTTCTCCTAATTGACAATCTTTACTTCAAACTTTATTAGGCTCAGGTTTATTTGGCCCCATTTGAGTAAAATTCAAATAATGTAATATTTGGTTCCTAAATGTGTAATTTCTATTCCTTTAACACGTTTTCTCAGCTAGCCCTTACTCTTTGTTTTGATCTTTCTTTTGAGTTCTATTTGTGAACAGAGAAGGTAAAGCTTTAAGCATGATCTTAATATTTCAATGCCTTTAATTTTGTCTTCTCTTCAATCTCTCACTCCCTTAGCATTACTAGTCGTAATTTCCAAGCATACGTGTGCCATAGATGAAAGAAAAATGACTTTGTATCTTATAAGTGAGACGTTTGCTTGTTGTTTGTTAAGTATGATCTTGTTAGATTTACTTTTATCTTTCTTTCTTGTTTTGATAATACAGATGGGTTGTCTTTGTGACTGAATGTGCTGCTAGGGACAAAAATTCCATGGGTTGCTTTAATTGTTTACAAAACAAGACATGTTTCTTGTTTTGTGGTTTATTCTTGGTTCATGCTCCCTGTTTTGCTGATTTTCTGTCTTTACCGCCTTTCCTTTTTATGTAAGCAGTTTGTGGATTACTTTACATAAAAGTCTCACCATCTGAATTGTATCAATGTGAATTTTTATCAATGACAAAACTATTAGGACAGACTTTTAAGTATATTCTATTCTGATGTCACATGGAAGATTTTTATATGCATTTTGTTCAATTTTATTGATTATTTTGTATGCAGCCATTTCCGGAACTGTAGAATAAACAAATCAATTAACTAATGTCTTCTTGTTTTGTTCAGCTGGTTTTGTTATCGATCTACGGAACCCTCAATGGATTATATTTGACCAAGTTTTGTACATTGAGGTGTAAAGTGGCCTGCGGTCTGATGTGTGGGGTCTGATGTGTGGGAATCTTTGGTGTAATAGTATTTGGCTTGGTTGACCATTCAAGCAACTACATATAATTTCACGTGAGATCTGTTCTGGCTCAAGGAGGAACCTTGTCCTTTTAACTTCATCAGATGTCTTCTGTCTGGAGCTGAGGAAATGGGGTGTTGTGTCTCGACTAGTAGTCGGAGTACTTGCAGTACCAGAAGCCATGGGGGGGCAGTTTCTCCTTCGTGTTTTGAAGTTGGATTTTGTGGGCAGAAGAGGACTAAGAGAACATTCTCAGATCATGTTATCGCATTGCAGCATTTACCCTCAGTACCCAACAGGATTTTCACAAATGGAAAGAGCAGAACTTCTTGCATATTTACTCAGCAGGGTCGTAAGGGAATAAACCAGGATGCCATGATTGTATGGGAAGTAAGTTTTAGATGTTACTTTGACTTTGGGATCCTTCAATTTTGAGATTCTTTTATATTTTGAGGTTAACTGCTTAATGACATTGATAAATTTAAAAATCCTGTAGGATTTTATGTCAGAAGATGTGACCTTTTGTGGTGTTTTTGATGGCCATGGTCCACATGGCCATCTCGTTGCTCGGAAAGTTAGAGATGCCCTGCCCCTTAAGTTGCTGTCCTCCATGCATTCTTATCAGTCAAGGCAAAATGGGTCAGGGAGAACATGTTTCAGGGGAAATTCAAAGAAATCGGATGGTGGAGATTCTGAGAAGGATGGTTCTGCTGAGGATAGATTAAATTCTATATGGAAGGAAGCATTCATGAAATCATACAAGGCCATGGATAAGGAGTTGAGGTCCCATCCTAATTTGGACTGCTTCTGTAGTGGTAGCACTGCTGTCACTATTGTGAAACAGGTATGACAGAAGCATTGCTTGCTGCTCTTCAACTTAAATTTTTCTAGCTTTGGTCTAATTCATGTAGGTTGATTTTATGATGTTAGGGCTCCAATCTTTTCATGGGATATATTGGGGATTCTCGAGCGATTATGGGATCCAAGGACAGCAATGATTCAATGGTGGCAATCCAATTAACAGTTGATCTGAAGCCCGATTTACCAAGTACATCTCGGACTAATCTTTTCCTTGTGGGTATACTTGAAAATGGATGTAATGTACTAAATGTTATATTTGAATTCTCCAGGGGAAGCTGAAAGGATTAAAAGGTGCAAAGGTAGGGTCTTTGCTTTGCAAGATGAACCTGAAGTACCTAGAGTATGGTTGCCATTTGATGATGCCCCTGGGCTAGCAATGGCTCGAGCTTTCGGGGATTTTTGTTTGAAGGAATATGGTGTTATCTCTATACCTGAATTTTCCCACCGGATCCTTACAGAGAGAGATCAATTTATTGTTCTTGCCTCTGATGGGGTAATTTTTTCATCTCTGACTCTGATTTTTCATTCATTCTTTATTTGTGAACTTTGTTTCCACATTTCTTTGGTTTATTCAAGGTTGAGCAGAACCTTTTCTGGTGCATGTTAAATACTATTATTAAGTAATGATGAGGGGAAGCTCGAATGCGGCAATAAGTTGCAAACAGAGTAAACGAGTAGACTACCTACAGAATTACCAATTTAGACAACAATGAGTACACACATTAAACAGTGTAATGATATATCACTGTCTCAGAGGAATTCTGAAGCAACTTGGGCTATAGTTACCTGACAGACATTATTACAATAAAAAGTTTGTAAATTCTGCTAGACTGTAAAACAGTAGAGTGAAAAATCAACACAAATTTTGTACCATCTGCAGGCAACCACTGCAAGGAAGAGCTCCGGTAAAATCTGCTCAAAGAAGCAAATCAGTTTTTTATTTAGTTGCTTGGTCTACGGCTCATAGCGGTTATTCAGTAGGGCCTCATCTTTTATAAGAAGGAAGAATATGTTGGTGGGGTTTCTTTTTGATGGAATTTTTGGATGTTTCTAGATAGGGTGACAGTTGGTGGCTAATTGCTGATTGCGCTTTTGAATAGGACAATCCTTTATCCTACACCTTCAATTCAACTCTGCCTTAAGGCCAAGAAAGGGCCATGATGTAAAAATTGAATGTTGTTGAAGAGATATAAAAAGAGGAAACAGTTGGAATAATAAGAACTTTGTTATGATTCATCAAAAAAATAAAAAAGGAAAAATAAAAAACTTTGTCATGAGTCCTTTTAACTTGAAACTGTCAATGGAGTAGGAAGGCATGGAATAGAACTGACGAAGAAGTCCACTTAAGGGTAAAAGCTTATGTTCTCATCCTTGCATGGTGCCTATTAGGTTTAAAGCTGTACCCTTGCAGATCTATGGCACCTGATACGTGGTTTATTAGAAGTGCTCCTGCACTTAGGGCTCACTGCAATGAGTGACATCCACATTAAGAGTGAGAGTCGGTGGTTGGCAACGACCCATATCACAGGTTAATCTATGTTTTGTTTTTTCATTTTTGATTCTCCCAGTTCTTATGCTAAACATGTCAACATAGTGTGGAAGATCAATTCTGTTTGTTACCTTTACTGTCAGTTGATTTTTCTATAAAATGTCTGATGATCTGCTGTAGTGATATGTGATCAGTCACAGGTTGGTTAATATGTAATTACTTTAAATGTGCTAGAAAAGGTTTATCTGAAGAGAGATTCCTTATTTGGTAAGGGAGCTAAATTCAAGTGCCAAGTGCTAATACATTTGAAGGCAGAGGAAATAAAAAAAGAACATTAATGTGCTATTAAAGATAAAGATTTATTAACCTTTATTTTGAGGCTCTGAATCCTTCAAGAAATGAAGGCCTGCCATGATATGGAAAAAAAAAATGGTAATTTGATATTTCTCCTTAATGTTTATATTTTTATTACAGGTTTGGGATGTATTGAGCAATGAAGAGGTGGTTGAGATTGTATCTTCAGCGCCTACCCGCTCATCAGCTGCCGGGATCTTGGTCGACTCAGCTGCACGGGAATGGAAACTAAAATACCCTACTTCAAAGATGGATGATTGTGCAGTTGTTTGCTTATTTTTGGATGGGAAAATGGACTCAGAATCTGATTATGAGGAACAAGGCTTTTCTTCTGCAACCCTTCAGAGTAATCATTCTGGTAATGCAGTTGAATCTGATGATGGCCAGAAGTCGGAGCCATCTTTGCAGAGGAATTTTACTGTTAGATCATCAGAAGAAAGTGATAGTTATGGAAGGCTGCCGCCAGAGTTTGAAGGAAATGCGGATACTGTTGCTGCTGAAGATCAAAATTGGTTAGGTTTGGAAGGTGTCACACGAGTGAACTCGCTCGTTCAACTCCCAAGATTTTCTGAGGAAAGGCCAAACCCATAAATTTTGTATTCTCTATTAACGAAACTAGGCTGGTTTTGTCGTAATATTTTGGCTTTTGAGCCTACACTCCATCCAAGGAAAAGAAAGTCCTTGTGAATTGGAGGCTATGTGTTCATGTTGTTCAAGTAAATCATTGACACCAGCAATTTGCTCTGTTGTATTGCACAGAAGATTGTAGGAGAAAAAGGCTTTGTTGAAGTGATTGCACTCGATCACGATACTTGTGTTAATATGATTCCACTCCCTATGTATCCAAATTCTGGTTGCATTCAATCATTATGCACAATTAACTAAAGTGGAAAAGGCAGTAGAGCCCTTAGTTAAAGCCAGAAAGAAAACTAAACTGGATGCAGTCTGAATGTGGATTTCGCTCTCAGCGAACCAAAAAGGGGAAGTAGATAAAGAGAGAAAGAGGCTCTGTAATGATTCATTTGCATTTCAAAATTTCTTCACAGCACCACTGAGCGAGATGAGGTGCACTAGTTTGAATAATCAACTGTTGGGGACTGGGAAATTAAAGAAATTTCAATCCAAAGGGTACTCAGAGAGCATATGCAGATGTATACAGGATAGAATTACTCAGTCATTTAACTATGTGCTCCTTGTGCGGCCGCATCACTCAGTTGTCCTATACACAAGCCTGACCAATTTTAGCTGTAGTCCTCTAATTTCAACACTGTGTCACTAAATTTAATGCCTTCATTTGACCGACTCAAATAGAATTGGAGGTTCAGCAAGTTCCACCAAAATTTTTGCAGAAGCATACTGAACCGTGAGGCGAAAAGGCAAAATTCATGAGCGTGGTTAATGTTTTAGAAAGTTGCAACTGTTAAACAGTGTGAAAATTCAATTTTCTCTCGTCGGCAGAACTGTTTGAAGCAATGTGTACCAAACCAGGCTGTGTTCAGTTGAGTCTTTTTCATCGAATTAGTGATAAATGTTAGAATTTTTCAAATAATAAAGTGTCAATTTAAATTATTTATTTTTTATTAAAGTTGGACTAAATTTATTTGGTCTTGACAAAGTGACAAATTATAATTCATAATATGATCTAATAAAGTCTAAACCTATGTAGGAAATTTTAAATTTTATAATAATGGATAAGATTAAAGAATCGCTATATATATATATATAAGTTAAGTCTTTTCTCCTATCTACACAAAATCATTAAGATTCTTACTTCTTGAAGAGTTAATAGATCAAAAAGGAAAAAGATTGTAATACATAAAATCTCAGCCGTTAATATGATTCATATTGTTTTCACTGTCAAATCATATATCAAGAATTAAGTATATTTTATGTTTTAAATTCTTGCTATGGTTGATTTTGGATTAGTATACATTAATTATATATAAAGTTAACAATCAGTATCAAAGCCGCCATGATTATAATTTTGAAACTTAAGAATTATATATTGATTACATAAATAATGAGTTCATGTTAAGGTTTTGTGTGATTTTGAATTTATGTAATTACACCATAAAAATTCATAATTCCCTTATGAATAGTGCAATTAAATCTTGGGCATGCTTAATTGATGATATAATATAATTCATATGGTTGTTAGATCAAATTATATCCATGTAATTGAATGAAATCATGATTGCGAAATTAGATTTTTCAGAAACCATGAGTTTTAACAATTTTAAGTTAAGAAAAATTTGATTTATGCAATTTTTGTTAAATTACCTTGAGATTTTTTGTTTTTGATGAGTTAAAATTATTATTGAGGCCATAAAACTTGATAAACTCATCGATTTAACGAAATCAAATGTTGTTATTTTTAGATATTATGCCCACGAGAATGGATCTTTGGATTTGATTTGAATTTGTCTAGAATATGCCTAAATTGATGAGTTTTAATTTGAATTAACATAGGGTTTTCGTTCCTCTTAATTATACCTGTCAAAATGAGTTTGGCCTATTGGGTTGGCCCATTGTTTTGTCAAATATGGGTGGGCTAGGTCTAAATGGGCCAGCCCACCAAATCAGTGGGTTGAGGTGGGCTGGGGCGAGCCAACCTTGTGAGTTAAAAAAATAAATAATTTTAATTAATTTAATAATTTTATATATCTAATTATATAAGATTAATAATTTAATTATCAATAATATTGTTTATTTTATATATTTTAATGTGTTTAACCTATACTTATCAAATTAATAATTTTAATTTATAAATTAAATCATAAAATAATTTTATTATAAAATTATAAAAATAATTTTTTTGAAAAAAATAAAAAATGGACTGACCCAACTCAGCCCATAAGCTAGCAAAGAGTAGGCTGGGTTGAAGTTTTCATGGCCCATATAAAAAATGGACTGACCCGGTCCGACCCATATTTTCTTAACCTACAAAGGCTTAGGCTAGGCTGGGCTGGGCCAGCCCATGTTGACAGCTCTACTCTTAATACAAAGATTAAGTCAATACCATGGTTTGGCTTGTTGAGAGGGAAATTAAAGTTTAAGGTTTCGAGTTTAAACTTTGAACCCAATTAATGAATGACATAATGCTCAAATAAGCTCTTAAATTATGTAAGAAAATTCAAATAAGTGTTTATTCTTTTATTGTATTCAATCAAGCCTTATACTTTTATTTTGAGTCATATAAGCCTTTATAACTAATGGTTGACTAATTGTCATTAGTCAAATATCATTTGTCATTTTATATACTCATGGCACTGACATAGTATTGATTTAGAAAGTGAAAAATGTTATATGGTCATATTATCATGTCAAATTAGCATATTATGTCATCATTAAGTATGATATATCAGCATGTCATATCGTTATCAACTATGATATGTTAGTACGTCACATTAGTGTTATGCGACATAGAACGACAAATAATATTTTGACTAAGTCAATAATTAGTTATATAACTCAAAATAAAAGTATAAATGTTTATTTGACTAAAAAAACAAAACTTGATTGAACGCAATAAAAGTATAAGAATTTATTTGAATTTTTCTGAATAGTTTATATTTATAAGCTTTTTTTATATATTATGCCTTAATAAATTGATTAAAACCTTAATGTTATATGTGTTTTAGTTTGAATTTATCTTTATAAATAAGTTTTTGTATGTTATAGAGATGAAATATAAAGTTTGATTGCATCAAATATAATATTTATATGACTAACTATGAAGATAATTGAAAAGGAGTCAAGCATGGTTTTCAAACCTGAAATTTTGGACAATTAATCTTGATTTATGTTGTTTTGATGAAGTTTAATACATGGGTTTCATAAAAATAAAGTGTTAATTGAGGTTTTGAAGGGCCTAATTGGGTTAAAACCTGAAAGCGATTAAAAACAGAGAATTAAGGAGCAATTAGAAGTAGACCCCGAATGGATCAGTTTTTGCTCCAACAATCATGTGGATGGCAAGGCCCACGCATGGGAAATGGTGTGTGAAACCCACTTGGGCAATGTTTTTTCGATTTCTTTTTGCAAATTTCTTCCTCTCGTTATGCAACTTATTTGTGTTATTTTTCTAATTTTTAGTGCACATTCAATATTTATTTTTATGTATATTCAATTAATTATTCTAGATATTTGGGTGAGATACTTTTTAAATGTATATGACAAAAAAATGATATGCATGTTTTTTAAGTTTAATGGTAGTATGTACTCTCACTAGATATTTGTATATTATGTACACTCTTAGGATAAAGTTAGAGAGTACAAATTGATAACTAAAACTCTATAAAGTGATATTTTTCAATTTTTCAATACAACAAGTTTGTTTAGTGACATGAATGAAGGTATAATGATTGAATATCTCATAATGTTATGTCACATATGTAGGTATGTATTTTTAGAGTATAATACCCCATACTCATTAAGTTAATAATAAAATAAATAAAATTATACCATGGTTTTTGTACAGGTAATAGTAATAACTTATTAAAGGAGAAGTTTTATTTATGCTAGTTGATTTGTAGAAACTAAAGTGACCAGTTAACTAATGTTGTGAAATTATCATTTTCATATATTTTAGGGATGTCTCTAGTGTTAGTGCAATAAGCTCAATGTAAAGATTTTCGAGAGAGGGGTGGATTGGAATATTTAGGAATTTCATTTTAAATTTAGGAAAAATAAAAATTTCTTAAACCAAGTCTTTTTTGGAATTAAACAAATTAATAAAATTTTTGTGGAGAGAAAAAAGTTAAGAACACAAATGAATTTGTGAAGAATATAAGAGAAAACAACGCAAGAATTTTTATAGAAGTTCGACCTCTTTGCCTACGTCTTCACCTTTAGATTCACTAAGAAATTTTAAAATCCATTAGTGAAATCAAGTTCAATATAATGCATTTTATGGATCAAGCACAACCTTACAATACAATACCTTTTATAGATTAAGCACAACCACTCTACCTTTTACTTTGGTTAAGGTATAACCACTAAAATACTACTTTTTTAATCGGTTAAGGTATAACCACTCAAGAGAATACAATAAATGAGATGAGTATAGCTAGAATGCCTCTTAAAGGGTGAGTACCAAATTAAGTACAATATTTGGTAAGGAAGAAAATAGGAAATGAAAGCTAAATAAATGATATAATAGAAGACTTAAATGTTAGAAGAGGAGAACAAGAAGTATTGAATAATTTGAGCTGAATTTTTCTCTTGAAATTGTATTTCAGAGTCTTCTAACTATCATAAATGTGGCGAGAGCCTATATTTATAGTTGCTGAAGCTTCAAAGGTGGTTGGAGGTGAGTTAAATGTGAAAATGGTCATTTTGCACTCTGTTCTAGGCTCCAATAGTCACCATCTATCGATAAAATTTACGATTTATTGATGGATTACCTCTAATAAATTTTAAAATCACGCCTATCTATCGATAGATATTATCGATAGATGCAAGTCAATATCTTTCTTAGGTGGCTGTCTATTGATAGGTGCACGACATCTATCGATAGACGCAAGTCAAGGTCCTTTTCGGGTAGCTATCTATCGATAGATGCATGACATCTATCAATAGTTATTCATAGTCTTTAAGATCCAAATGCTAGAATAACCAACTATTAAAAGATGACCTTCATCTATTAATAAATGAGCTTATTTATCGATAGATGAAGAATATCTATCGATATATTGAAGGTAGATTCTCAATTAAAATAGACTTTTTGCTTGTTTTCAATTCACAGCACTTAGCTCTTTTATTTAAACCTTTTCAAGGACAGTTAAGATTTGTTTGAACATCGAAAAAAAAATTTTGATCACTTGTTTGTCAAGTCAAAACTTAGAATCAAATGAAACATTAAATCTAACATCTGGTTTTGGTGTACATATATTCACCTAAAAGTGACGTGTTAATATCAAAATTAGAAGGTAGCATATAAAAGCATATGTGTGAAAATGGCCTTATTGTAGTAGTTTATTTACTTATGGTAAGTTACAAAGGTTATTCTCATGATTGTTTTTATGTGAAAAAGCTCTTAATTATATGTTTTGCATTTAGCCTCAAGGTGTTTAGATGATGTGCCTAGACCTTTTGATTATACTTATTTATGTTTTGGAGTATTTTGATTATCCTATTTATTCTAATTAAGTTGTATTGTTGAAATTTTCAATCATCTTTTTTGTCAATAACAATATAGCCACCATTAAAGTTTTGATTGGGTTAAACTTTAAGAATTAGAAATGACATGGAGTTTGTCATTCAAATAATAGACATAAATCTAGCTATGAATGTAGATAAACTTGCCGAACATATTGTTGAAAATTTTGAGAATGATAAGGAAAGCTTTTGAGCGTGAGAGAAATCCAATAAATTTTGTTTGCTTGTTATTAAGAGGTCAATTCATGTACATATGTTAAGTGGATTTCTTGATACCACTAAATTAATATAGTTCTTAATTGTAGTAGCACAAAGATATAGTGTGTTACTAAGTGTTGAAATTGGCACTTTTTTTAAAGGATTTTATTCCATGAGTTATGATGTGATAAAAAAAGTTAGGAAGTACATAATTAAAAGGATCCACTAAATCTAATGCTCCTAAATAATATAGAGTTAAAGGAAAGAATTTAGTTAATTTGTTAATGTGGGGGATCTTAAAGTTGTCATTAATATGGAACCAAAATGTTTCATTTATAAGAAAAGGGGACATAAGAAACAAAATTATCTCAAATATAAGACTTGGTTACATAAGCGTGAACGTAAAGAGATTCATAAGTAAGAGGAAACCAAACAAGGATGAGTCTAGAGTTACAACTGGAAACGAAGCAACGAAGGAAGTTAACTTTGTATAAACAGTTTCTTAAATTTAATTCTAGTTTCTTTGTTAAACACTACTAGTTAAATTTTGAAATAAAGGATTCAATTATTAAGATAATTAATGATTTAAAAGATATTAACTTGTGTTTTTTGACTCGTGGTTTATATAAACTGTGTTTAACTCCTACTAATATTTATGCCACTTCATATTATGTCGACAGAGTTGCAACATGACCTACATAAAAGAAACATCTTTTATGTTGTGGCATGAAAGACTTGGCTACATCTCCAAGAAAATGGTAGAAAGGTTGATAAATGATAACATCTTACCTACTTTTATTTCTAATAACCTGGAGACATGTGTTGACTATTGTAAGGGTAAGATGACCAAGATAAATAAAGGGGAAAAGACCAAATAAAAGTTTAGATTTATTAAAACTTATTTACACTTACATAAGTGGACCATATACCCCATACTATATGCAATTGTAGATATTTTGTGGCATTTATTGATGATTTTCTTGTTATGCTTATATTTTCATAATAAAAAAAATCTGAAACTTTTGATAAATTTAAAATCTTTAAGACTAAAATTGAGAAACAATATAGAAAAATCATTAAGATTGTCAAGTCTACTAAAAGTGGTGACTATTGTGGGAGACAAGACAATAGGATGGCAAAAAGATCCATTTCCCAAATATTTATAAAATTGTGAATAATGAGTTAATACATTATGCTTGGTAATCTTGAACATATGTGGCTGAAAGGGGAAATCATACCCTAAAGGATATAATAAAGAATATGATGGGTGAAGCTAATTTATTAGAATTTTTTTAAGAAGAAACAATCAAAACAAATTTATATATCTTAAATATGAGGTCTTTCAACGTTAAAATGTTGTAGAATAGGTGCCCTAGAGAAGATTTACAAGGATAAGGAAGCCTGCTTTTTCCTTAAAGATCTATGAATACTATCTTGGAGTGGGTGATTATGATATTGGTTTTGTAGTAGATCCAAAACCTTTTTTAAAAGTTGTTTCCAAACCTAAATTAGATTTTTGTCAAGATGCAATGAAAAATAAGATGCGATCTATGTTGCATGAAAGCTTGTTGAGCTAACTAAATGTTGCAAATTCATTGGTTGTAAATGAGTGTATAGGATCAAGAAAGATTCCAATGGGAAGATTGGAAGGTTTAAAGCAAGAGTGGCTGCCGAAAGTTTTACTTAAAAACAATATATTAATTACAATGAAACCTTTTATATTGTGTCGTAAAAGATGGTGTTTAAAGTAATTATGGCATTAGTAGCTCATTATGAGTTAGAACTACACTAGATGGATATTAAGATTACATTTTTAATGGAAATCCTGTTGAAAAAGTTTATTTGTTGCAACTTGAAGCATTTAAAGAGAATGATAAAGATCATCTTGTGTGAAGACTCAAAAGTTTATTTATGGGTTTAAACAAGCATGTTGCCGGTGATATCTTAAATTTGATAAAGTAATCACATCTTTTGATAAAAATAAACTAATACATATATCTCAAGATCAAGGGGAGCAAGTTTGTCTTTCTTATTTTGTGTGTTGATGATATCTTACTTACCAGTTGTGTCTAAGCAGTTGGACGTGAAAGATCTTAGGGAAGCATCCTATATCCTTGAGATTGAAATCCATAAAGATAAATCTTGTAACTTGTTGAACTCTCTTAGCATATATATATTGATTGAGTGTTGAGTACATATTTTTTTTACTTACTTGCAAAGGTGAAGATGTGTCAATTATTTAAGGTGATAAATTGAACTTGACACAATGTCTTAAAACGATGTTGCGAGAAAATCTATGAAAGTAATGCCATATGTTAGTGCATTAGGGAGCCTAATATATGCTCAGATGTCTTTGATGCTTGACATTGCTTATGCAATGGATCTTTTGAGAAGATATTTATTTAATCTCGATAGAGATCATTAGGAAACTACAAAGAAAGTAAGGCGATATTTGAAGTAGACTAAAGATTATATGCTAGTTTATTAAAAGATTGAAAATATTAAGTTGGTGAGTTATATGGATTCTGACTTTGCCAACTATTTAAATGATGGGAAGTCCACATTATGATACTTTTTTATGTTAGGAGGTGATGCAGTATCTTGGAAAAGTATAAAGCTAAACTTGTAACCTCATCCACTGTGCAAGCAGAATTTGTAACATGTTATGGAGTAGCTACACAAGTTGTCTAGTTGATGAATCTCATTAAAGAATTATTAGTGCTTAGCTCTATTACTAGATCCATATAGTTGTATTATGATAACACTATAATGATTTTGTTCATTGACAGCAATAGAGGTATCACAGGGGCTACACATATAGAGATAAAATATTTGACATAAAAAAACTTGTGAAAAAGGGTGACATTTTGGTAAAGCATATTAGAATTGATGATGTGATAGTTGATCCTCTAACCAAAGGACTGTGTCCTATCAATTTCATAAGCCATATTTTGACATGGGTATTGTGAAGTCTTTTGATGTACTTAGTCAATGAGAGGACTTGACATTATTCCATGTTTGATGCATAATTTGTTTGGAACTACATCCCTGATGGTATATTTATAGTTATTATGAATAATGGTTATTCAACAATATTAAGTCATAAAAGTGTTTATGTATATATACGTTAATGTGAAGACTTAAGACATGTGTCAGTCTTAAACATAGATTGGGGTATAAATTGATAGCTTTGAAGGTATGTCTTTTACACATAAAGTCTATCTCAAGATATGTAAGGTAGACATACAAGTTTATTATATAAACTATAAAGTGTTTTCCTTGCAAGCTTGGGTTGTATAAAGTGGAGAACAAAGTGACTGACAAACGAATCCACATGAACTTCATGTCGATGAGATTGGATGGTATAAGTAATTATAGTTGGTGTTGTATCTTGATAGATAGAGTTATTGATATTTTCCTACATCATGAATTTTATTAGACAAAAAAAATTCTAGAGTAAGGCTCAAGACTAGTTTGTTTTTAAATTGAGCTCATGTAGACACCATTATATAAATATATATATATATATATAATATTTATATACGTGTTTTTATTTTTATTATTTTATTTTGTTTTATTGTTAGTCAAATTCCATTAAGTGTCCAATGGGCTTAATGAATGGACCCAAATTCTGGGCCAGTTAGTGAAAACAGACACATTTGATTAAAATGAGATTAAAATAGATCAAACTAACCAAATGAAATTAAGTTTAACAAGTCAGGATTAAAACTTAATAAATTCCAAAATGTTCTGAAAACTAAGAAGAACAAGAAAACAAAATAAGAAAATTAAAAATTAAAAAAAAAAAAGAGATATGCCACTGGGCATGGCTCAACAAGGTGCGTTTTGTACCCTGCCAAAGACAATGCCACCATACCAGATGCGAAAAATTCGAGTCTGGCAAGTGCCTCACGAACCTAGGGGAGCACATGTGTCACCCCTAGCATCTAAAAAGGGTAGCTTTATCCCCAAATTCACGAGGGGGAGCCAAATTTAAAAAAGAGAAACCTTGGCAAGAAAAATTGCAGCTTTAGCTTAGCCAAAAAACCCCAAAAAATTGAGAAAACCCTAAAGCAAAAATCCTAGAAATCCCTATTGCAAATCCTAGGTAACCTGGAGCCGAAAATGTTAGCTTTCTTATTCTACCAACCAACATAATACCACAAAAAAAAAAAAATCAAAAGAGATATTGAAACCTACAAAACGAATTGGAGGCAACCTTTGGTGAGTGAAGGGGTTTTAAGGTTTTTGGGGAAACCATTTTTAGGGAAAAACGGTCACTTAGGTTTGGGGAGTGAGGTTTCAGTGGAGAAGGATATAAGCAGAGAAGAAAGGCTATGCTTTCATTTGAAGGAAAAAGGAGAGGTTTTTAGAGGGAGGGAGGATAATCAACGGTCAAGAGAGAAAGCAAAAAAGGGAAATGAAAGGAAAGTGAAAAAAAATAAGCTTTTATACCTAGGTTGAAACACTAAAACGGAACCGTTTAAGAGGAGCCCTTGAGCACCAGACGGTGCATTTTGAAAGAATCTTGCTGGGTTGGTGCAGTGAGCTTGGATACTCCTTCTCAAATCCATTATCTTGGGTCAAGTCTAGCCCAAACAAGGTGAAACCCTTTTCCTTTGTTATGTGGATTAGTTTGTGGATTTGTTTGGTTGGCCCAGTTTAGTGTATGAGAAAATATATTAGGCAAAATGTGTGATTGATTAGTATATGATGATGAAAAAATAAATAAATAACATAAAAATGTATAAAGTTTTAGGGTATGAGCATTAGAGAAGGAAAACAGAAAATTATAAAAATGATGAAAATGTCTAAAATGTGCTTAACTATAAAAGAATATATTTAGATAAATATTTAGTTATAAGTAAAAAAAGAAATAGATAAATAAATAAATATTTAATTACAAAAATAGATTTAGATAGACATTAATTATAGTGAAAGTAAAAAAGTTAGTGGTATGAATAAATTTATTTAGAGTAATACATATATAGATGAGGAATGCCTCCTTAGATTATAAAATGTCAAGAATGAAATATAAAACGTGAGAAATGGTGAAATGTTAGACATAATCATAAAATATTTAGTATTTAAATTTATATAGATATAAATGTAGAATGAAGATGTACAAGGAAAAATTAAACTTAAAAATATAATGAAATAAAATATGATAACACTAAGTTGGGTGGAATAGATAGTTATTCTATAATTTAAGGGGGCTTAGTACACATAGAGAGAGAGAATGAAAATAAATTAAATATTAAAATAGAGTGGTTGATTAGATTAATTCTGATAATGGAATTTCATCTGAAAAAGAAAATAGCTGCTATTTTCGAGATGACTTTCCTAAGAACGGAATTCAATTACTGCACGTTTGGTACAGGGAATAGCTAAGCTATTCCCTGTCTATTCCCAAGAGAATAGCTTACCTCCGTTTGGTATGGCAATATCACAAAGAATAGCTATTACCTAGTAATAGCTATTCTCTCAAAAGGGGTAAAACTCAGGCATAGTTAAACCCGAGGTTTCCCATGGTTTTTGCTATTCTGTGACCATGGGAATAACTCTGAATTATGATAAGACTAAAATGCCCCTTATCATTTAGAAATATTACAACCCTAGACTTATATATATATATATTTCTCATTTTCCTTTCTTTTTTCTCTCTCTTCTCATGTTCTTTCCTCTCTTATTCTCTCTCTAAGTGGCATCAATGCCGGAGATGATGTTAGTGGCGACGGCGACGACAGCGGAAACGACGGAAGCGGCTGCGACGACGATTTTATGACTGAATATGGTCGGATAAGATTCAAACGGAGATTCAGCCAGATCTGGCACTCAACGGCCAGATCTGGCAGTGGGAAGCACCGGATCTGGTGCTTCCCGACCATATCCCACGGTTGGATCTAGCACTCCACGGCCAGATCCAGCCGTAGGGAAGCGCCGATCTGGCACCGTAGTGGCTAGATCCGGCCACATGGTGCGCCAGATCGGCGTTTTGTTACATCGGTCGCCTTTCCGACGACCGGCCCATGAAAAAGAAAAAAAGAAAAAGAGAAAAAATAGAATAAAAAGAATAAATTATTTATAAAANGGGACAATCCCATACATTTTCTTGCCAGCCCAAAGCCAAGACCAAGGCTAACCAAACCTAGCCCCAAGTAAGGAGAATTTATATCCCAAGTTGTACAAACTCACTCTACTATTTCACTACTATACAATGACAAAGAATTCATGCATATCACTTTTATCTTCATTAATTTAATTAAAATGTTGGACAAGAATTTAATTATTATATATGTTAAATTATTTTTAATTTCTATTTTAAATTTTTTTATTATAATTATTAATATTAAAAATAAAATAAAATAATTAATATAATAAAGGGTATTTTTTGTCTTTTTATTTTCTATTCCTTTCATATTCTAAAGCTATTGTTACCAACCAAACACTGTAATAAGTCATAATAATTATTCCTACTCTATTCCGTTCATCATACCAAACTACATAATACTTATTCTATTATATTCCCACCTCATTCTATTTCCACGTAATAACTATTTTGTTCCTATCTATTCCGCGAACCAAACGTGCCATTAGGATTTCCTCCGAAGTGTCAGGATAAATCTTAATTTTGTATTCCGATATTCCGATTAATTCAAACAATTACCCTAAAATCCATAAAGAAATAAATCCATATAATGTTCTACATAAATTAAAATTGATATCGTTATTTAATCACTTTAAACAATTATTGTACATAAAAGATTAGTTGTTTATTTTAAAAAAATAGTTCAATAAAATAAAATAATATTGACCTATAATATTAATTAAAAATTATTGATTTAAATAAAATCCTTCATTAAAATGTATATACTAAAATAAATGAGGTATTTAATTGTATTAAATTACAAAATATATATTAATTATAAATCAACTAATTTATATTTATAAACATGCTCATTTAGCATCATTCACGATATTTATCCTGGCATAGCATATGACACATATATTTTGTTAATGGGACAGAAACTCCGATAATAGGATTTCCTCGGAGGACTTGTAAAGATGAATTCTTCCGAGGATATCTCTAGGTGAGAAAAACTTCGAGACTTCACCAAAACATTGGGATGGTCTATGAATGATTTTTCGATACAAGGTTTTCGCTACTCATTGTTTAAAATTAGTAAATCATGACATCATTTCATAACTGCATCATGTGCACCAGTAAAACCGAATAAAAAAAATTTAAGTTGCTAAAATAACAAAAAAATAAAATAAATAAACAAAGATTAGGGAAACACAAGAATAAAATCAATGGTTTAGGCTATAATAGGATAACATATGATTAAATGGTACCGTTCGTGGAACGAGCGCCACGAAGGTGCTAGTCTTTCCTCGTGCGTAACATACTCTTGAACCCAACTTTAAAAAATTGTAGACCAATTTATCATTCTTTCGACGGATCTAAAATTAAATTAAGACTTCGTCGATTAGAACCGAGTCAATAGGTCGCCAATCGCACCGAGATACAAAAAGATTGGTGATGATTCCTAACATTTATTCTTCCACATTTAGTGGTCGGGTTTTTGGATCCGCACGATGCGATAGCTCATAAAGTTTCAAGTTGTCTTAACTTCTGAATTATGTTTACAAAAATGTGTTTTCAAACTTTGAATTTAAGTAACGTCGTCCAAGGGGAATATTATTAGATTTTTCTCAAATAATAAAGTGTGAATTTATATTATTTAATTTATTTTCTTTTTTTTATACAAAATGGCTAAACTTATTTGATCTTGATAAAGTGATAATATTATAGTTCATAATATAATTTAATAAAGTGAGCTAGACTTTAGTATTAAATGTGGGTTTAAGAGTGTAGGCTTGTGTAAGAAATCTTAAATCTAATTATGGATAGGACTAAGGATTCACTGTATAATGTAAAGATTAAGTCTCCTCTCTTGTTTATAAAAAAGAATTAAGATTCTTACCCACTGGAGAGTTAGTAAATCAAAGGGGAGGAAGATCTTAGTGTATTGAATTCCTAGACCAACCATTAATTTAGTCAGTATTATTTTTATTGTCAAATCATGTATCAAGAATTAAGTGTACTTTTATATTCTAAATTTCTGCTATAATTGATGATAGATTAGTATAAATTATATATAAAGTTAACAATGATAAATCACGAAAATGTAAGTTAAATATATCCGGTAAATGAATAGAGAATGTTCTTCTCTCCAAGATCTTTACACGCATTGAATATACTCATAAGAGCAGAATGGAACATGGATCAGTTACTTGGTTTTTGGTATTATATCCTTTATTGCCTCCTTTTTAGTTGGTGGCATATAAAAATTATAGCAACTTTTTCTAACATTGTAGTAATATTAATGCATGTCACCATACAAGTAAGTTAAGGACAAACTTCAATTCGAGAAAGCCAGGATTTGAAGTTCTCAAGAATGATCGTGGCTCGTGGAGGCAGAGGGTCGGTATTCAATCTGCCGAGTACAGATTCACTTCAATTGCCGGCAGATCTGTTGGTGATAGAAATGAAAATAATCAAAACAAATAACAAGTTAATGAAGTAGACAAACCAAAAGTACAAGCAAAGTGCGAACCGAGTTCGAACTCTTCAGCTTTTGTCAGCTACTGAAGGAACAGACGCATGTTTAGGAAAGAGCTTAACCGGCAATAGTCTTTAACATAAAAATCTCATAACTCACCGCAAAAATTCACCCAAACCAACCGGTAACCTTCTTTAATTACATGCTAGCTTTTGTTTTTGCAACTTCTCCTTCAATGGTATTTTCACTCTTTTAACTCACCGCCGAATGATCAACCAACTCACTTTAAACCTCACCCTATAAGAAGCGTTATTCTCTGCCCTCTTTCCACCATCCCAAAACCAATCCTATCTCTTCACTCTTAACTCTCTATAGTTCTCTGATAATGGCTTACAAAACTAGTTCCTTGCTTCTTGCTCGAGTTTTCCTCATCAGTACTCTGCTCGCTATTGCTGGACAAGCAGTTGCAAAACGTGACATCCCAAGAAATCCAGAGAATGATGATCAAATGAAACAGCCTGAGTGGGCGCTTGAACATGACCACAGCGTGCTCATTCCAGGTATCGGACGAGTGATGCTGCCGCCAGTTTTGAAACCTTACAATCCTTACACCGGCAGCATCGGCGGCAACAATGGTGGCAATGGTGGCAGCACCGGTGGAACCAGCTATATTCCAGGTGGCGACGACACATTTGTCCCAAACCCTGGTTTTGAGGTACCAATTCCTGGTTATGGTGCTGGCGGTGCAGGAACACATCCACGTCCTTGAGCTCGGCTGTGAAGTTTCAATCAGTTAGAGAATAAAGGCAACCAGCAGCAATCTAGTTGGAGTCTTAGGGCCCCCTTGTATTCAGTCCAGTCCAGTCGAGTAGATCATATCCACGTACTTAACGTGACATGAGTTGCAGCTTGTCATTTTAGTGGAGTCTTGGAGTATGTTTATTGATAAAACAAGCCTGATAGATGTAAGTGTTTTTGTTTTAGTTTTGTCATTTAAATTGAGTCTAGAGTCTTTTATGCATTTTTCACTAGGAAATCTATATGTTGCCAAGTAATCGTGTATTTCAATTTCCAAATTAATTATTGGTCTATGCGAATTAGCCTGCTGTCTTATTTGAGTATTCTATTTTAGATCCTAGATTGCTCCTAGCTTGCAGGCTTAAAACATAAATAGATTTGGTCATTTGAAATGCCAAGGATGCTTAAGAGTATTTAAACTTGGCCATTCAATATCATTTGCCAGCATCAATGTACTCAAAAAGTATGCTACTCATAGTTCATTAACTGCAACGAGAAAAAAATTCATAGCCTTAAAACATTCTTTTCCACGTCAACAAGTCGGGGCCAATGTCAGTAAGGGAAAATAAAGCTAAGTCATCTCAAAACAGACAGCTGATATAGCATGCAAAGTAGCTAATCACTGGCATGGAGAAAAATACATAGTCCCGCATAAAGCTGAGTAGTCCTTTGGTTCCTTTCAACTGTTATATTACCTGATAAAATTGTTTGCTTCTTATCAAAGCAAATAATTTGCCTCAAACTTTCACATCAAATAAGTTGTTGGAATGAGTGCTTAGCTGCATCATCAACAAAGCTAACAACTACTCCCACATGTAGAAATCTTCTATAACAACCAAAATGATTGTTCATTTGATCATACAACCACCATTGATGCAGCAGCGAAGTCGATCTATAATTCCATTAAAACAAATTGTAACCGTTCTTCAATATATATCATAATTGAATGAAAATTGGGCTTTTTTGAAACAATTGAATCTAACTTATCCCCTGGACAACTGACTGTTAGATTACATACAACATTCCCCTGAGACAGAAAATGTACAAAAAATATGATAATTATGTAAAGAGAAAGAATAAGCAGCTAATAAAGACAATCTTCTACTTATAATTTCGTTTCCAATATGTCATTACTGGTGCAATTTTCAGGCAAGAATTGCTGAAAGAATAATTTGTCATTGTTCTGACTTAAATCAAAATGCCACACCTTGCATATATATATATATATATATATATATATATGTATATCAAGAAATATAACATAATACCATTGATTCAGAATATTCAAAGGATAAGCTCTGAATGAACCAAGGTCTCAGCCTTGGAACTCAATCTGACATGTAAAAAAATTATCCTGAATAAAAGAGTAAAAGAGTTGCAGTTAATTAAATGGACAGGGAGTGATCATGACAAATTATGCAAACAAATATGTTTTTCATTTGAAATGGCGAAATGGGTATTTCATAAAAGAAAGAAATCAATGAAAGGAAGAGTGAAGCGACCTGAAGAAGAATCAGAAGAGATTAAGCATCTTGAAGAGAATGAAAGTGAGGAAACCGAAGAAGATGAAGAGAAACAGGTAGTCAACCATTACGAACAACTTGGTTGATCCATGATTTCTTTTCTGCTTCGCCTTTGATTCATCTAATGCTTCAAGTTGCGCCATCCTACCAATGAATCTAGGGATTTCACTCGGAACCAAAATTTGGGGATCTGGACTTTGGGCTTCGCATTTATTTTTGTTTTAATAAATAATTGTATTTGCCGTTATACTAGTTTCCGGCTTCCTCCCGCGCGTTTTGCCATCTGCGAAGGCAAGTGCCTTGCACGTGGAAAGCTTAAGACTCAGAAATGTGTCGCACTTTGGTTTATCTCCTTTTTTTTTTTTTTCCCAAAAAATGAACAGCAATCAACCAATTCTGTCTTTTGTTTTCTTTTAATGCTGATACTGAGACCAGAACATACAATATTGGCTTGGTCTTTTTTTCTTTTTGGTTAATTGACACGGGGATTGTTAATTAGAATGTCAAACTTGTGTTTATGGAATTCCTTTCCCATGGACATAGGCAGGGAAATGAAGCATAAATTAGGGATTTATATGATGCCCAAATTCAAAGATACAGAAACCAAATGTAGAGTATTGTACAAATATAATTTTTTGACAATTAATTGACCCTAACATCATTTTGAATGCCAGTCGAATACAAGAATAGCTCAACAATCTTAGTAAACTTGCCCTGATACAACATATCTAGCTATGCCCCATCATAACCCCCCTAGCACAAAACCTGAACGACTAATGTATAAAGGTTAAGAATTATATGATGTTGTATATCGCCAAATTCCTCCAGTAGGCAACTTTTTTTTTATTCTGATCACTCTTTCATCAAAAGTAGACCCAAGCAATCATTCTTTGGCTTTGACTCACCAAAATGATGCTGCTCATCTTTCTAGACAACTGTGATGCGTGACTCTACTTTGTTTATCCCTGACAAATCACATTCAAGATAGAATACATTAGTGTACTATGGACATAGTGTTCCATGCTAGTCAGTAGGTCTTCTTGCACTCAATTTGGACCAAAGGTTGAGGGGAAGGGAGGTGGGAGGGAGTGGCAGTGCCTAAACACGAATTACGGTTCCATAAATCAATTTTTCAATGTACCTTAGGAGGATTGCTTGATGAACTAGAGTCTTCTTCCAGTCTTGCATCCAATATTCTTGCTTCTGATTTCTCGTTAGAATAGCTTCAAGAAAAAGTTCCAGTGTTAGAAAGGAATTCCTATTGAAACAAATGAAACAAATATAACAAGTAATGAAAGAAAGAGAGGCTAGAAAATTCAGTTGCTCAGAACATTTCAAGGCCTGAATAGCATATAATCCCGGTTCTGCAATTTGGTTGTCAAGATATAGAAAGACAGAACATGGAGATAAAATTCACACTAACACCTAATAAACAGTTTTAATACTTGCAGCAACTAAACAATATACTAAGAACATGAAGCAGAAATTGTCGCATATTTCTTCACAGATTAGACACGGTGACAAAGATACCTACGTTGACAAAATCGTTACCCAGATAAGTTCCACACAGTCGACCCAAAGAAGCCTTTGTTCGACAGGTATCACACCATAGGTAATCATGTGAGCAAATGGCCAGAGTTTCCAACCTGCCTGAAAAGTGGCAAGAGAGTATCAACAATAAATCATGTCTAGATAGCAATAAAAAGGTGGCTAACTGCACATTGATCAAACCCAAGTACAAAATAAAACTAGAAGTCAATAATCAAGTTTCCAACTATTTCCAATATGAAAACCTTTAGTAGATTTATTTATAGAATTATTCGGGTTGTCTTAGAGCATTATGAATCTTCAGAGTGCACCGATGTTAGTGAACCACTTCAGCATATAAATTTTCCTTTCTGATTTTTCATTACCACCTAAAAGCTATACAGATAACCAAGGAAAATACACAGTTTTGCCATTCATATTACAAGCAGTGGAAATTAATCACAATAGTTTGCATCATAGTGCATAGTTTTTCAGATGCCTGTGAGTTAAATCTCATTTGAAGCCATTTATTTATTATTATTATTTTTTAAATACAATTTGCTGAGAAGAGGGGTTTCTCTTTCTCTGGGTTCCTATTTCTCTGCTGATTTTAAGGCCCATGCTGTTGAAGAAGACTTAAATCCTCCAATACATCATGAACAAGAGGTAGGAAAATGAGAGGTTGATTAAATCGGGAATTTTTGTAGAACCACCAAGAAATTTATAAGACTTTTTTGCCACATTTTCCATTGACAGTGGTAAGTGGAAAAATAAACAGCAGGGAAGAGCATGTATGATGAACTCTGCCCTGAAAAAATAATTCCTGAAACAGAATTCCAGTCCAGTAAAATCATGAGTAAACCACATCCTAGATTTGCAATGCATAGCACAATACAATGACACCCAAAATTTGCATAGAGATAAACAAAGAAAAGCTTCTTACAGTCAGCATAGGCCAAAATGTTGCCTTCAGTTCTCTATAGATGTTAGCAGAGGATTCAAAACGCAAGAACCCCAAAACCACATAATAGATACTGTTCCAGATTGCTGCCCAAACTGTTTGGTCAAAGACAACTTTTGCTGGAACAACCCACCAGTCTTGGAAAGGAAACAGAGCCTGGAACTCAAAGTGACTGATTCAGTGATCCCATGAAAACTGAAAAATCAAAGCTATGAAATGAATAAACTAGAAGCCACTACCATTACCTCACAAAATTGGTAATAATAATGAGAAAGGGATCCATGGAGAGTAAATCCTACAAGGCCTGATCTGAACATGCGTGTCCGATCAAAGTCAAAAAGAGGCTTTCCTTCATAACACTACACATAGGTTACGCTATATGAGCTGAATGCAGAATAAGGTTAAGTTTAATGCATTTATTGAGAGGGTGGAGGGAAGGGGAGAAACTTACTTGTGCAATCCAATCTCCTATTGAATAGACGATCCCACTTATTGTCATTTTGGCTAAGACTGGGTTTGCTTTAAGTGCTTGTTCATATGCAATCCAATTATGTTCCGGAACATATCGGAAAACCTCAAAAAGGGTCCATCCCTGATAATCATTGAAGATGATCAAATAAATGATGAGATGTAAAAAACAATAACTAGCAGGAAAATCCATCTGTAGCTCTTCAAATTTCACTCCATTATTATTATAAAAATTACAGCTTCCATGTTTATAAACAATCTTGATACATGCTAAATCCTTATCTATGGAATAGCTAGACAAATCATGTCCATTAACTAGGGTTTTTAAGCAAAACTTTAAACCTAAAATTTATAGGCATATCTTCTTTATCTTCTTCTTCAAAAACAGAAAGTGAAATAAAGACCCCTTTTTTCAAGGTGAACCTTCAGTGTCCATTGATAGGTTAGAAACTTATAAAACACATCAGCACCTGTCAAAATAATTTCATAAAATGAAGAACTACAGAGGCTATCCAACTAAAGCAAAGAAAGTAGTCAAACTGAGCAACACTATCATTGAATCATACATGCTCTTTTGCAACCAATCTTGATCTAATTCTAAGTAAAACTGGAACTAAAAGATTTTGGTAAAAAAAATGGAACTAAAAATCAAAAGCAAAAGTTGCAAACCCAGGAGAGAACTTACATGCCAGTAATCATGATCTATAGTAAGTAACTTAGAGACAGCAAGCGTGCCAAATCCAAGAACAATCGAGGCATTGATTGCTCTACTACTCAACTTCTCAAAATCATCGTCACCACCTCCTCTCTCTGAAGAAGAAGAAAAAGCTTCTAAAATATTGGACCCATTTGGGAACAAAGGCTTCTTAGCTTCATTCGAATGGCTAGTCTCCACTGGAGCCAATTCTTTGTCGTCTGTGACTGTTTTAATAATCCAATTCCTTCTCTTTTTAATCCAGAGTAATAGATGGGTTGGGTTAGTTTTGTACAAGAGACGAGCAGAGAGGGGAATCGGAGAGAGAGCGGGGTACTTGTGGGATTTGATTATGGGTTCGAAAAGTGCTGAGGGTTTATGGCTTGCCATGCTGTTTAGAGTTGCCATGGATGGGGGAGCTTTCGTGGAACTCGAGAAATTTGTAAGTAATTTATTTGCCAGAGTATTTTCACGGTTTTGGTTGTAGAAGTTTGATCCTACAAGTTATACCGAAGCTTTTTTCGTTAGTCTGTCTACTAATAATAATGTACTGCTAATCTTTATGGTAACTTTTGTTTTTTACGCAAAATACACATTTATTAAAAAAGTAAAAGTATGCAAGGTTAGCTAATAAAAAGATGGTATTCGCCCTAGTTGGGTTGGATAGCATCCTACAAAAAACTTGGGAACTAGAGTCGTTATTTATCAAGTGTTTCAAGAAGAGCAGAAAAAATATGGGGCCCTCTAGGAGTAGCAGCTCTCCTTGATAACAAGTCGGCTTTTCTACTAGCTTACCTATAACAGAGATTAACTCTACAAACAGAGTACATAGATGCGTGCCATCAATGAGGATGATGCACCTTCTGCCTGCAAAAGGAAGAATAAGAAACCAGTTAATACTCTGTTTCAATTTCTAAATAATCAATTAATGTTAAGATCTCTATCAAGTCCTTTCAAATTCTGCCGTGTTATTAGTAGATAAACCAAAATAATGAGAAAAATGGAGATCATAGACTCGCATATGTTGTGATCGAAAGAAAAAAGTTTCAAACTAGTCAGTGTTAAGATAAAGTCACCATTTGCATGCATATCTGGTGATGAAAAACAGAGTACAAATTATATTCCAACGTGTGGAAGGGCAAGTAGAAGGGCATTTCCAAAAACATTAAATTCTGTGATTAAGCTACGTGCTTGCCTGCCTGTGCTTCAAGCTTTTATCAAACTGATGTTTCGGTGGAAGAACCACACCCACAGAGAACAGTTTGAAGAAAAACTTGATTTGTGATTAAGGCATGAAAAACCTCAGAATTACATGTGTGAAAGCCGCAACACCGTGACCAGTACTTGTTGGTTGACACAGACCTCGGATACCGACCCTTCTCACCTCCCTTTTACACGCTGCCTCATGCGTGCTCATCCAGAACTTTGACTTGTTTCATCTTGCTAAAAATGTCCTTCACAGAATGCTGTTAGATAGGCTATGGATATTATTTAATTTTAATATAAATCTATTGCCATAGAAAGCATAGTGAAATATTTAAAAATATGGATTAATATTATTTCCAAAATAAAATAAAATTCAGCAAATGTATGAATACTATGTTCCTGATACTCTAAATGAATAACCACCATTTTAATAAAAAAGTAAAACCTATTCCTTACTATTTCATTGTAAAACTAAGAGGTTAGTTAAATACACATTCATATGACGACAAAGTATTAATGCATATGTATGAATATTACATAGAATCCAGCAATATAGCATGAATATTACTTACCTGATATTCTAAACACGTTTGCATGATGGTAAAGTATTAATGTATATGTTAACACAATTGTATAATTAAAAATGCTCGTCAATGAAAATGATATATTATTTTATAATAAAATTCTGTATTCTCTCTCTCTATATATATATATATACACACACACACACATAGAGTAAAACTTCAATAAATTAATATTTGATAAATTAATAACCTCGATTAAATAATATTTTTAACTAATTTTGACTTGAGACTGATATGGTAAATTAATAATTCGTTAAATTAATAAGATAATACATTTTGAAAAATATTCATAAGTTCCACTTGATATTTAAATTAATAATCTACTTATATATCAAAATTAAATATATACATGATTCAATTATGAGACCTTTGTAAAATATGACTCTATTGTTACTCGATTATTTTTAAAATTGATGTCTCCTTAGACTTCGTCTTTAACTTTCTTAGCGCATTAAGAAGCTCTAGTATAGTATTCTCGTTTTGTAAAAAAAAATTATGTAATGTGATTGTTGCTTTGAGTGCATCCTTGCGTGAGATAGGCTCTATTGCAAAACTATCATCTTTAATCTTATCTTCTTTGTCATTTCCCAAAACGTTCTCAATAATTTGCTTCTTTCAAATAATGATAATTCTTTATTCAACAATTAGGTAATATTCGTATAATCACAATACATAATACAAGTATTAAGTTTAATATTTTTAAAAAATAAAAATACTTTAATAAATTAAATTTTTATCAATTAATGTATAAATTAATAAATTATTAATATCTCAATTAATTAATAAATTTTCATGGTCCCAACAGTATTAATTTATAAAAGTTTTACTGTATTACATGATATAGTTTAAATGTATTGGTTCATACTGTTTGAGGACTTGATTTCAATTTTTATGATTTTGTTTTGCAACGATACTCTTAGTAAATGAGATATTAGTTAGACCTCATAAAATGATAATTTCATCTAATATTATAACTTTTAAATTTGAAGGTGTTAAGGTGTTTATTAATGTAATTAATTAATTATTTTTTAAATTGCTCGCAAAGAAATATTATTATTGTTTATTTACTTGGATATGAATATTTTAATAACTACAAATGCCTATCAATCTTTGGAACTCATATTCTCTCAATAATTTAAAAACATTAGTTAGTTTATAATTATTCATAAGTTTTTCTTAGTTTAAAATTAACATAATTAACTCTTGTATATTCATTTGATTAATTTTTATAATTTCAAAAAAAAGGAAAATTAGTTTAAAATGAAAAGTATGTCCCATTTTGAGTTTCAAATAGATAAAACAATTTAGTAGAAACTAAAAACTATAAAAGAAAGAATCAATCCCAGCAATTCTAAATAATTTAATTAAAACCTGAGTAATTGACTCTAAGAACAGATATAGTTCAATAATTAAAATAAGAATCACATTGAAAAGTTTTAGAATTCGGACTAACATTAATTAAGGTTATAACTAGCTGCCAAATTCTAAAATTGATTTTCAAGGGGCCCAAAATTATATGAAAATGAAATGAAAAGAAATTATTATTTTCTTAAGATTTTAAAATGGATATATATACACTTAACTTTTTTAAATAAATTTTGCTAACTAGTGACCTTAAGGCACTAATGTTAGTTAAAATATTATTTATAATAATATTTTTTATTAAATGTAATAATTGTCTATTAATATGATAAATTTTAAGGCATTTAAAATAGGATTTATATTTGATGTATTGATCATGTACAGCTGTCATACACTGTCACGATATCAAATAACGCCACCTCACTCAAAAATAAATTTAAAATTTTAAGAGACTTAAAAATAAATATTACTATTTTTAAAAAATAAAAAAAAATTTCTCTCTACAACTCCATCTCACCCAATCTCTTGTTCTTCTTCTCCTATTATAATTTCAAAACTCTAAATTCTTAATTTTGATTTTTAAAGATAATATCTATTTCAATCTTCTTCTTAATTTACCAAACAACTTTGAAAAACAAAAGAGGCTTTCCAAACACCTTTTGAAACTCACACTGTGAAGACATCATTCCGAAGTTCAACAATGTGTTTTCATAGGGTGAAGACATCTACCAAGCATAACTAAATCTGTTCATAGATTTAGAAAGAGGTTATGCTTGGTAGATTTTTGTTTCATCATGTTTAATCTCCAACGAAATTGGAATATGTGGACTTACTCGGTATTGAAGAAAGCTTAAGTTTTACAGATTTTTTGCATGCTGCATGTTGCTATGCAGGTTGGGACTTGCTGCATTTATATTCACAGAAGACAATTATATTTCTTTAGGGTTGATGTTTTGCTTTCCACCTTTTCCATTTGTTTTTATTCATTTCATTCTACTTACTCCAAGGCAAATCAAACATTACTGAACAAATCAAAGATTTTATCTCATTATCTATTACCATTTTTTTAAGTAATTTCAAATAGAAAAGTGAAATAAATATTAAGAATTAAATTAAGAAGAAGAGTAAAATAAATATTACTTTGAAGAATTAAAATTAAGAATTTAAGATTTTTCTTTTAAAAAAAATTAGGATTTTTAGTCTATTGTTGTTGAGGGAAGAAGAGATTGAACAAGAGAGAGTTAGAGAGATAAAAAAATTGTTTATCTTTTTTTTTAAATTTTTTAAAAAATTAACAGTATTTATTTTAAATCTTTTTAAAATTTTGAATTTTATTTTTTTAATGAAATGGCATGATCTTATGCCCTGTCAATGTATAGAAATAACACGCTGTATGTGCATCATATATAAATATTTAAAAATAATATTATTTAATATAATAACCTTAAAAGAAGAGTAATCTTAAAATACTATTAACAAAAGGGTAAAATCCAAAAGGGGATTTTTTTTTTAGCCCTTAAAAATAACGTGTTTTTGTAAATAGCTGTTGAGATACTTTTAACTGTTTTTAGCCACCAGAAAAGATTTTGGGACAAAAATGCCCTTAATGAGCCGTCTTCGTTAGCGTGCACTCTTAAACAGGGAAAAAATGAAAGAAAACAAAATATGCAAAGATTGGTTGTGCAAAATACCCAAATTTTTTTTCCGAAGGTTGTGCAAAACAAAATAATGTTGCATGAGATGGGTTTTCAGAGATTTGGAACATGACATTCAGATAATATGAGAAGAGATATATTAAATCGAATGAGGAATCGATCGTCATGAATGGAAAGCTTGGCTAATGATGTGAAACCAGAAATCCTTGATACGGTGGTGAATTGAAAGGAGAAAGATGTGAATCCAAAGCAGGAAATGGTCCTGCTATAGCAGGCCATATGTTAGATGGCTGTCGTAAGGCAGGGTTTAGAGTTTGTGAAACGTCATGTTGGGAATGTGTGACATGGCACCGCTCAGAGTTGGTGAGACGCCGTGGAGGAAATCTATGAGACGCCAGAGTTAAGAGTTGGTGACACGCCATGGTGGGAATCTATGACACGGCAGCGTTCAGAGTTGGTGAGATGCCATGGAGGGAATCTGTGACACGCTAGATTAAGAGTTGGTGATACGGCATGGAAGGAAACTGTGACACGCCAGCGTTCAGAGTTGGTGAGACCCCATGGATTAAATTTGTGAGACGCTAGAGTTAAGAGTTGGTGACACGCCATGAAGGGAATCTGTGACACGCTAGCGTTCAGAGTTGGTGAGACGCCATGGAGGGAATCTGTGACATGCCAGAGTTCAGAGTTGGTGACATGCCATGGTCATGTTTAGAGTGTGTGACACGACATTGCTTAAAAAGTTGACACGCCATGGTCATGGTTTAGAGTGTGTGACACGGCAGTGCTTGAGCAGCTGACACGTCATGGTTTGAAATAGAGAGAGGAAAAAAAAGTGAGCAGTTAACGTGGTAATCGTTTGGACTTTCACTGAATTAATTCTCTTTTTTCAGAATAAATAAGAATATTAGAAGACCATTTTTCATTTTAAACAGTTATTATTCAGAATTTGTAACGTTTGTGTGATTCATTTCTCATTCCTGCCGATACCGGAGTGTTCGAGAAGGCTCTTTGCAAGCGAAACGAAACCACAGCACCAGCAAAATAATGTCGGCCATAAATGAAGAGGTTAGTGAGTCTCAAATTCGCAACATTCTTATGTTCGTTAATTTTTGATTTTTTCCTGGGTTTGTTTGATATGTTCTGGTTTTTTGTTTTATTTTACAAATGTTTAGACTATGTTTTCTTGCTGGTTTAATGGTTATTGTGGTTAACCCGTAATGGTTTTAAGGGTTTTGGGTGTTTACCGTGTGACGCCATTGTTATTATAGTTAGTTATTGGCGTGTGACAGCATTTTACTTGATATGTATAGCATGTGACAACATTTTACTTGATATGCATAGCGTGTCACAGAATTTGACTTGTTATGCATGGCGTGTAACAACATTTTACTTGATATGCATGGCGTGTCATAACGTTTAACTTGTTATGCATGGCGTGTCATAACATTTTACTTGTTATGCATGGCGTGTCACAACATTTTGATTACAATGCATGGCGTGTCACAACATTTATTCCTTATTTATGTCTTCAATGTACCTTGTTGCACATGACTGCTTAACTCACTAGTGCATGTGTGCCATGTTTTGCAGATCTAACGCAGACAATATGAGGATCTTGACAGTTTGCTGATCATGCCGAGGGAGAAGTGGGCGTTCAATGTCGCAATTAACACCCACTATAAGTGGTCCAAGCTGCATTACATCACAAAGACTCTCCAACAGAAGGGGGAGTACGATCCAGTTAAGCGTACCTGCTTCGGAATGCTCCTGAACATCTATCCATAGGGGTACTTTTGCGTCGATCTCTTGCACAACATCATGATTCGTCGGATCATTGAGAGCCAGTCAATGGACCACAAGCTATGGTTTGCCATTGGCAAGAGTAAGGCACGGCTATCAAAATAGGAGTTCTGCCTCATCACCGGGTTGAAGTTTGGTCTAATGCTCGATGTGTTTAGACGACCGTACGAGGTTGCTGCGGAGGAAATTCATGCAAGATACTGGAATGGGCAGGACAACGTTAAGCTGCAAGCTTTGCTTGATACCTTCACGGGGGTAACTTTCAGTGACTAGGAGACGCGACCAAGATAGCACTCGTCTTGATCGCGAATAACATTTTATTTGGTCAAGACTACTGTAGACGGGTGACGCCTTGGTTGCTGTCATTAGTGGAGGACATCGATGCTTGGAATGTCTTCCCATGGGGGCACTGTGTTTGGAAGCTAACCTTGGACTACCTTTTGAAAGGGTTCGAAGTTCTTGACTTTATCGTGACAAAGGAAACTCGGTTACGCTACAACATTTACGATTCGCATGGGTGATACAGGTACTATAACGTAACATTTTTCAGTTTTCTTTCGAACAAAAAATTTATGGATGCAGTCATTTATGATTGACGATCTGATAATGGTTACATTTGACATGCAGTTATGGGCAATGAAGGCAATTTCGGGCCTTAGAAAAATAGTTACCTCCTTTGGTCCGAAGGACAACGTCCACCCACGAATGTGCAGATGAGATTGCAATCAGAAGCCAAAAGACTTCTACAAGGCAATTCAGAAGTTAGAGTCATCTGACCAAGTGAGTGAACAGCTGCTAATTTTTACATTATATTTGTAAAATAATTTTCCCTATTCGATAATGACAACATTTTATTTGTTGATTTGCAGTTGTGGGTACTGAAGACGTTGGAACCCACTGCGGATGAGGCCCTCCGGGAGTATTTTGTGGATCTTGAGGTCCCGTTATCGGAGGGCCACGAGTACGTGCCAATAAGGCACATGGAGGATCGGTCAGATTGGGGCTTAGGTGCGAGGCAAAAAGGAGAAGCTTGAAGGAGAAAAGAGCCTCTAGTGGCACGAAGCGAATGCGTACTGCCGCTGCTTTAGTTGATGAGTTGATGGATGAAGGGGACGACCATGGTCAAGGCAGTGAACAGCCGGTAAGGACAATTGTAACGGTTTTGTGTTTTTCAATTCCATTTGTGATTATCGAATAACATTTCTGTGTTCGTAGTTGGACCATGGGTCGGCAGCTCCAAAACCACCCACCGGACCTCCTCAGACGTAGAGTGGAAATGACCCGTCGGTAAGATCGGTTCTAACGGTTTATGTTCTACATTCCCACATATGTTTATTGAGCAACATAGTAATTTCTGTAATTATAGTTTACGGAAGTCACGACAGGTCCTCAAGCACCGATCGGTCCAGCTTAACCGCAGACAGCTAATGAGCTGGCGGTAAGGATATTAAAGTTGTAACAGTTAATGTTCAACAATTTCATACATGATTATTAAATAACATAGTTATATATGTAATTACAGTTTGCGAAAAGGATGACAGGTCTTGAAGCACAGATAGGTCCGGCTCCACCACAGACAGCTAACGAGCCGGCGGTAAGGATATTGAAGTTGTAACGGTTAATGTTCAACAATTCCATACATGATTATTGAATAACACATTTATATATGTAATTACAGTATGCGAAAGCGACGACAGGTCCTGAACCACCGATCGGTCCGGCTCCACTGCAGACTGCTAACAAGCCACCGGTTAGGATATTAAAGTTGTAACGGTTAATGTTCAACAATTCCATATATGATTATTGAATAACACAGTTATATATGTTATTGTAGTTGACCCAGTCGAGAACAGTCAATGATGGAGCAGTCACAACTAGCCAGCTTCGACGGATCATGCGCAAGCATGAAAAAGAGATGTTGGAGCTGAAGGCTTCAATTCAGTCATTGAGTGTAGCAATGTAGACGCTTGAGGACCGTATCGTTGGTCATATTCTTGACGGCCTTAAATCACAAGTACGTTATTCTATCTTAACTTGTATTTTAATGGTTTACGTTTAGCAACTGTTTAGACTATGTTTTCTTGATGGTTTGATGGTTTTTGGGGTTAAGTGGTAGTGGTTTAATTGGTTTTTGGTCATTAGCGGGTTAGGATATTTGTATTATAGTTAGTTGTTGCCGTGTCAGCTTTAGCGTGTCACAATATTTTACTTGTTATTCATGGCGTGTCACAACGTTTGATTTGATATGCATGGCGTGCTAGAGCATTTTGCTTGTTATCCTTGGCGTGTCACCAAGTTTATCTTGTTATGCATGGCGTGTCGCAACATTTTAATTGTTTTGCATGGCGTGTCACAACATTTTCCTCGTTATCCTTGGCGTGTCACCAAGTTTATCTTGTTATGCATGGCGTGTCATGACATTTTACTTGTTTTGCATGTCGTGTGACAACATTTTACTTGGTATGCACTGCGTGTCACAACATTTTACTATTTATGGTTTGTGATATTTTATGAGCTAACTAACGGTTTTTCCAATTTTGTAGAACGGTCCATTTCATGGTGCTGGTCTGGAGCACGATGATGCTAATGATGGACAGCATCATGAACCTGGTGTTGACATTGACGATGACGTTCTTGGTGCTGACGGAGAGCACGTAACTCATGTTGATGACGTCGTCAAAGAAGCTGTGTCAGTGGATGTCACCCTTCAGTCAGATGATGCTGAAAGAGAGCATCTTCCTCCGGCCAATACATTCGTCGACGCAGCAGCAAGAGCTATCGTTCTTTATCGTGGGAGCACTTCTGATGCAGTTGAGATACGGTCGTCGTCACCAGAGTCATCTGCTGTCCATCATGGTGCAGCAAAAATTTCAGACCCAACTGAGTGGGCATGGCTGAAAATGGCGAGCAAATACATGACAAACCCATTCGTCAACCCCTTAGTGACCCGTCGAGATGTGAGGGATAAAATCGTAGAAGACTACGAAGCTTTCAATAAAGAAAAGTTTGCGAGGTAAACTCGTAAATAAAATTGCAAATATTGTTTTTTAATGAAACAGTTATCCACCAAGACTTATGAAATTCATTATGTTACATATGCAGACGTAACGGCGGTATCTTAGGGGATCAAGAGGCTGACTTTTTCATAACCTTAGAGGATCCCAATGAGGAAATGACAAGTGAACATATCGACGCATGCCTTAGCCTACTCTACAAGCGAATGACAGGGCCGAAGTCGAAGCTGTACATTACCTATGCATGTGTGGTTGACACGATATTCGTTGTAAGTTTAATTGAAAATTGTTCAATTCTATAAATACTAAGTTTTTGATTGCATGAAGTGTAAGTTAATGTTTACATGTTTCACAGGACACCGTTCGTATGCTACACACCGAATTTTCAACAGAAGATGCTTGAGCCACAATACAAATTTCAGATGAGTTGCAAGGCTATGTGGAGGGTGAAAGGCCAACGTACGCCAAAAAGTGGGAAGATGTGGATTTCATCCTCGCGCCTTGTAATGTTGGTGGGCATTGGGTGGTTGTAAAGATCGACTTGGTGAGGTGGACGATCAAGGTGGTGGACTCAGTAAGAACTTTGGATGCTAAGGATAATAGAGTTCGTACGGGTCAGATGACACCCTTGACGACAATTATGCCATTCATATGCCACAAAACCAGTTATTTCAACAACATACATCGAAAAAGACAAGATTTGACACCGATGCCATTGGATATTCATTTACCAAAAGCGAAAGTGTATCAGTAAAATGATAGTGTCAGCTGCGGTATGTTCATGATAGGGTACATGGAGCATATTTTGCAATCAGAAAAGATCGAAATTAAGCAGAATATGATTGCAAAAATGCATCGGCAATATGCTGTGAAAAGTTTTTCCAACAGTTGTGAGAGCGAACCCTGAACATATAGGCCATTGTCTGTATAATTTTTTTGGTATACAGAAATTTTTGTATACAATTCATTTTATACACATTTTTTGTATACACAATTTATTGTATACAATTCATTATAAACAAATATAATTCTTTCTGTATACACAATATACTTTGTACAATTATTTTATACACAATTAATTTTTTTGCCTGTACACAATTAATTTGATACCAAGAATTTTTTTTCCTTTTCTATATACAATATATTTAATTTGATACACAGTCGCAAGAAGTCAGCGTGTGACTTCATAAACATGATACCACTCAGCGTGTCCCCACATATATCTGCTTGCACTCAACGTGTCACCCCAAAAATCTGCAACAAGTCAGCGTGTGACGCCGTAAATCCACCAACACTCGACATGTTAGCTGATAAATCTGCTTCCACTCAGCGTGTCAGAACAATTGGGCCATGCCGTGTTACGCCATAAATCTTCAGATACTCAGCGTGTGATGCCATTAATCTACTTCCAGTCGACGTGTCATAAGAATTTGGCCGTCGCGTGTGACCCCACGATACTGTATCAAGTTTACCGTGTAACGCCATAAATCTGCTTGCACTCATCGGGTCACGATTGTGAAACAGCAGGGTTAAGAATTTATAACACGCCACGGTTAGAATATGTGAGAAGACTGTGACACGTTATTGCTTCAACAGCTGACACGCCATGGTAACCGTTTCGAATTCCACTAAAGTTTAAAAAAAAAATCGTTTTAACTTCAACTGAATTAATTCTTAAACCCTAAACAACTAAATGGGAATATGCTAAGGCCAATTTTCATTTTAAACACTTATTATATATTGTAAAAACCATAAACAGAGGCTCCAGGATCACTTTAGGTGAATTCGATTCTGACGGCAACATATATAATTCCCATTGATCAAAATTGGCAACTTGTAATTATCCCCCAGTCACTCCGGTGGTCTCTGCACTCAACCTAGGTTGGCATTAATTAATTTTCAGGTTCGTCGTTTTTCTCTTCTAGGCAAGCCAGCTGCACCAGCCCAACATTACATTGATTAACATTGAATATATAGATTTTTCCATCCATCTAATTGCTTTCAGCATGAAATTGTTCTGTATCCATCCTCCCTTATTTTTCCAATTGTTTCCAGGCCAAAATTCTATCTTGCCATTATAAAATAGTACGTCTAAATTTACACACTAGAACTTGTTATGCATGGCGGGTTAAAACAATTTAATTGTTATGCATGGTGTGCCAGCACAATTTACTTGTTATGCATGGTGTGTCATAACATTTTACTTGCTATGCATGGCAGGTCAGAACAATTTAATTATTATGCATGGCGTGTCACAACGTTTAACTTGTTATGCACGGCGTGTCAGCATAATTTACTTGTTTTGCATGGCGTGTCACAACATTTTACTTGTTATGCATGGCGAGTCAAAACAATTTAATTGTTATGCATGGTGTGTCACAATGTTTAACTTGTTATGCATGGCGTGTCAGCACAATTTACTTGTTATGCATGGCGTGTCACAACATTTTACTTGTTATGCATGGCGTGTCATTTCATTTTTCTTGTTATGCATGGCGTGTCTCATATTTATTCCTTATTTATTTCTTCTGTATACCTTGTTGCACATTATGGCTTAACTCACTGCTGCATCTGTGCCATGTTTTGCAGATCCAACGCATACAGTATGAGGATCTTGACATTTTGTCTGCTCGGTCATTCTATGAGGCACTTTTAGTTACGAACTTTGTTGCCAAACATTTCAAGCAGATAAGTAAATACATGGCTCTTGTCTGATGGAGATTGTAATTGGAAACATTTTTACAAACAATGTAAGAATGTACTTTAACACGATCTTGATCAGATAGAGGCCTTGACAGGCTTATCTGCTTGAAATGTTTGGCAACAAAGTCCATAACTAAAAGTGCCTCATAGAATGACTGAGCAAACAAATCCGTAAAGCAAAACGAATTCAACTATAATTTTCAAACACATTTAGTTAGGCGGTCAGGCTGTCTTCATTCATAACACACCCTACATTTTTAGATATTGTCCTTCGTATTAGACAGTTGTTGCGTGTGTGACCGGTTTGTCTGCAACTTGAACATGCTTTGGGTTGGCGCAGTCGTGGAGTCACCGATTGACTTAGAGATGGTGTCGGATTTGTGGATGGAACTGCAAATGGGGATGGGCAGTTCTGACTGTTATGCCCGTACCTCTTGCATTGCGAACATCTCTGTGCTCGACTGCCTTCACCAACTGATGGAATCATTCTCCTCTTAGGTCTTCCTGCTTGGCCTCGCCAAGGTGGGGGCAAGATGACAATTTGTTTCACATGAGGGGGGATGTCCCACTCACTAGGATGCCCTACCGGCTGAATGGATCCTGAATAACCCTCCATGAAAACGGTTGTCTTGTAGTAGTCAGTACAGAATTCAATGGCTTCACGATTGCATTTACTGAAAAACACTAAAAACTCAATCTTCAAACACAATGTAAATGTTATGTCAATTACGGTTCAAATAAGAAATAAAGATATTCTGACCTTATTGCTGCAATGGCATGGCTGCATGGCAGTAAATCTGTTTGGAACTCACAACATGAACACGTCTTCCTAGATAGGTTTACAAGTTCGTCCATTTTCCCGTATTTAACTTCGAACTCCACTCGATTGATATGCTTAACTAGAAAGCGATGTGCATCATTGAACCTTTTACTCAACTGCCTGGCAACCCAAAGGCTGAGGGACGTGGTCACCTTGATGGCCTCCTCGTACCGTTCATGGAACCAACGCTGGAACATGTCTCTGATGAACTTGATCAAAACAGTGATTGGCATTTGTCTTGCATGCTTCAAGCATGAGTTAACACATTTCGCAATGTTGGATGTCATCATTTGGTATCGCTTTGCCGGTGAACATGCACGTGCCCATTTCTCAGGCCCTATTCTCATAAGGTCCGCGTGGGCTTCCAGGTGAATCTACTGTATCTAGTTCATATGTCTGTTGAAATCGGCCACCTTATAGTAATCTCGAGCAAAGGTGAAAAACATACAAACATCGTCGCGCTTGAACTTGTTTTTAAAGTTTTTTTTCAAGTGGTAACCGCATAAACCATGATGCGTTTCTGGATATGCATTTTGGATTGCTTTCTTAATGCTGAGATGCTGATCAGAAATGAACATAGTGTTTTCAGGACAACCAACCACATCACGCAGCTTGCTAAGAAACCACGTCCACGAGTCTTCATCCTTAACATGGTCAATGCCAAATGCAACTGGATATACGCACTTGTTCGCATCTTTGCATACAGTAACAAACAGAACACCCTTGAACTTGCCTTTCAGATGTGTCGCATCAATTGCAACCGTAGGACGCATTACATCCCTAAACCCCTGAATACAAGCCCCGTATGATCAGAAACACTATTTGAATCTCTCTTCCTCATCAGTAACCACTACAGTCACTGTGTTAGGATTTTCTTGTTCCAACATATAAAAATACGATGGTAGTAGTTGAAATGACTCTTTCGGTGGATCGAAAACAAGCTTGTCCGCATACTCTTTAGCTTGCCAAGCCTTACCATACAAGCATTCCAATCCCCACTGAACCCTCATCTCACAAATTATGTCCTTAGGTCTCAATGCTACTCCATTAGCCCGAATCTTGTGTGACATAAGTTCACCAATCATCTTCGCACTCGTAGTTGGAAATCGCCTTTGCAAACCATCAACGGTACAGGTGTGTACTTTGTAGAATGTCTGAATTTTCCAATATTCTCCTCTATCAGGTAACTTTGTTGCACGAACACTGAACTTGCATGCCTTGTCCTTGCAACCAACCTTATAACGAGCTTTACATGACCTTTTTACTCTTATCGCAAACTTCTCTTTTATAACCAACATGTTTAAAGCTCGTTTCAACTCGGCCTTCGAAGAAAACATTCTTCCTTTGTATAAGCGATCTTCGGCACATGTCGACTCCTCAGTGGTAATTGTTTGGAAGGAGAACCTTTCTGCACCTGTAATTACCCACGTATGAGATATCCCTGCATTTCCCCTTTCTTAATCACTATCATCAAGCAATGTATCAAGGCAACGAATCCCGTTCTCACCAGCGATGGGGTTATTGTATATGGGGTCATCACACTGAACATCTTCTACATCAACACCTCCAACAGATTTCGTTTCGCCTTCAACATTATTGCAAATTGGAATGTCACTGTCATAAAGGCAGTCATCGTTTGAACTGTCATCTTGCGATTGTTCAAGCCCATCATCTGAGGTGTGATCAAATCTATCTTCACCGGTAACGAACAAATCCTCATTTCCCTCATCAAATGCAGTATTATACTCCAGCGTCGCAGTGTCACCCTCCAACCTCACATTGTTGTCCTTAACTGTCGTATTCTCATTTGACAATGGCATTACACACTCTACAGTTTCATCTGATCGTTGCATTTGTTCAAGAGAAGCAAGAAATTGGTTTGATGCACATCCTAGTCGAAATTGTGCAGCCAACTGTTTTGTGAATGTTGTTTGTCTATCGGGCTGCACAAACTCTTGTGCATACCTCAATTGCCATTGTTGTGGGTTATGGACCGAATGCTGTGGCATATGTGAAGCATTGTAAATCTCATTTTGATTGAGCTAATTACCATGTTGTCCAACTTCTTCATGTGACATAACATTTGTTTAGCATCCCTTAATGCTGACATACACAGCCGGAACATTCCTCTGTTGTAGCAAAATTAATGCAACATCCTCATCATGTCCTTGATAATTGGCCGTGATAGGTCTCTGGGTGTACTGATCAATGCATGTAACTCAATCTCGTCAATTTCTGAGTTTACCCCAATAACATCTTTAACCAACTTCATCAAGCCTACAAACGACAAATCACTCCTAACCCTCGGCATTCGTGACTCACCACCCTTGTAAATGCCATCAACCCACTGACCATCGTGTCTTATCACAATTCGCACAATTGGAACCCCACTGAAATTTTGAAAAAAAAATATTGTCAATCATTTTACACAATACATGCCATGATTAAAAATTTGTCAGTCGTGTTGTTACACGCCAAGCATATAACGTAAAATGTTGTAACACGCCATGCATATCAAGTCAAATGTCGTGACACGCCATGCATTAGTATCGTTACAAGCCATGCATCACTGTCGTGACACGCCAATCACTGTAATTACTGACTGGTTACACCAACATCCGTGACACGCTAAAAACCCAAAAAACCAGTTAACCCACGACACGCCAGGAACAGTTGTGACACGCCAAAAATCCATAAATTCAGTTAACCCACCACACCCCAGGAACATCCGTGACACATTAACAACCCAAATAACTAGTTAACCCACAACACGCCAGGAATAGCCGTGACACGCTAAAATAACTCTAACTCATGTTATAGATGCATGGCGTGTAACAACTTTGGGCAATATTTCTAATTCATCTTATCATTTACACCAAATGTTTAAGAAATTTAAGTGTGTTGCAGAAATAAACCCAATAATAGGTACCTTGATGTCATCTCTGCTATAGAGTGTGTTAATCTACGACAATGTGGCTAGATGCTGAGAGATAGACCACAACTTGATGACGATGGTGCTCAACAGAGAGTTGATAGAGCTCATACAGTTCAGAGATCTGAGAGAGATGACGATGATGGTGCTCAACAAAGACTTGCTAGAGTTGAGACAGAGAAAGATGACCGAGCCCAAACAGCTGCGCGCATTTATTTTTAATGTTTTTCATTTTCTCTCTAGTGGGAGGCAGATAGCTCAAACAACTGAGCATTTATTTAAAACGATGTTTTTAAGGGCATTTTGATCTACTCATGTTTGTTTTTGGATAGAAACAGATAATTTTATATGGGTGGTTATTTCTGAAATCACCTTATTACGAGATCCTTTTCTCACAATTTCCTCAATCCAAAACCTTCTTTCAATCACTCTTAAAAAGACATTTTGGTCTTTCTTGCTATAAATGATGCCTTTAACTTTTTGACTCTTAACCGTATTAGTCTAAATTTAAAAAAATTAAAACTCAATACCACATAAATATTTTAAGGCACAACCACCTTTTATATTATTTTTTCAATTTGAGCATATTCTCTTTGAGATAAAAAATCTACTTATTCTCCTTCAAAAACCTCGATAAAAAAAAAAGAAAAACTAAAGAATTTTTATTTGAAGGCTCTGGAAACTTGAAAATGGATGAAAATAGGATTTTGAACCAGACCTGTTGTTGAATGACAAAATCATAGAAAAAATACAAATCAACACATTGTTAAAAATAGGATTTTGAACCCAAAAAAAAAAAACATAAAAGAGGAAAGGAAATGAAAGACCCTGGCAGATGCAACCTACATGGGATCAATGTTAGTGAATCTTCTCTTCTTCAAATGACAGTGACCAAGAAACATCAACAAATTCTTTGTATTTCTTTTTTCCTTTCAAATCAAAATTCCTTTAGTTAGAAAAGCTAAAGTTGTGAGAAAAAAGAAAAAGAAATCCAATGAGAGAAGAGAAATATGTTCAAGCAACTGAAGAAAAAGGGAATTTGAAGAATAAATGTTGATTATTACAAGATTCTTCAAATGGATCAAAATACAAAAGATGAAAATTTGAAGAAAACATATCAAAATTCTTTTAGTTTTCTTTTATTAAGGTTTTTGGGAGAGAAGAGATTAGTAGTTTTTTTTCAGAGAGGGTATTTGTGTATAAAATATTTATGTAATATTGAGTTATATTTTTTTTTAACCGTTAACTAATCATGGTAATAATCAAAGGGTTAAAAGCATCATTTTAAGACAAAAAAGGGTCAAAATATCCTTTTAGGTGATTGGAAGGGATTTTTGGATTTTCCTCATTAACAAAAGCCTTGTAAAAATGCCTTTGAAAAAAAAAAACACCTTTGTTAAATAATCAACTCTAGTTAATTAGGCCATAAGAGATCCACCCATAGATTGCTCAATTTACAGCTATCTTCATTGTGTGTGGATAACAGCAAACATTGTATATACGCTCATTACATCTCAGCCTATGGTTGTTGGGGATCATCATTTGGAGGCAGTTGCAGAATTGCCCAGTCCACTACTTCTAGGGCCTAATTGCCTCACCAGGTACTTAGCACCCGATTCCCAAAAGCCCATTGAGCTTAGAAGAATAACCTTATAAAAATATAAGCTAAAATATTACAAAAATCTCATATGAGCCTATGTCCTATGACTTATAAACTTTTTTATTGACGGAAAGATGTCATATTTATCATGTGCCCTAATGACTATTAAACTCATGATCAATTAACATCTTTTATACACGTGAATATTAATGTGACTTTTTTACAAGATAAAATTATTTAAATGAAAAAAATTCTTTCTTCAGATATAATTATTCCAATCAGTCAAGTTTGTCATGTTACAAAAATCATATCATTTGTCACAATTGTGAAGGATGTTAATTGACCATAAGTTTAAGGATTGTTAAGGCTATGTCATACCTTTTGGTCAATATAAGTTTATTTGAGTAAAATCATAAAATAAGAATTTATTTGAGTATAATAAAGAGATAAGAGTTTTGTTTTAAAAAAATTTTGAGATAGTTTAGGTACATATTTAGATTTTTAACAAAATATATATTATAAGATAAGATTCAAATTTATTACTCTATTTAAAGTAATAGATCATATTTAATGAGTAAAATTTTATCATTATATTTTTTAGTTAGGAGAAGAGGGATATAAGTCTTGCTCCTCCCACTGAGATTTGAACTCAGGTTACCGGATTCAAAGTCCAGTGTCCTGACCGTTAGACCTTGTGTCTATATTTCGGAAAAGTAAAAGTTATCCAAATACAAGAGCGAAAGAGTGATTTTATTTCATCAAGCACGATTCTCATTTCTCGCCGGTTAGCACCCAAAAACCCTTATGAGAAGAACCCTGTTGAAGCCTCTTTATCCCGGCTCTCTATCCCGTCTGCAATCTCCACTTTTATCTAGTCCCCACAGAAATGTTGAGTCACCGCCAAACCCTCCTAAACTGTTATCCAACCCAATCTCCATTTCCTCCTCCAGGTTCATATTCACTCCGAGTTATCTTCCTCCTCCCGAGTGGATAGAGCCCTTTTTTAAAGTCTCTGGTTTAGCCTCAATATTTCCTCGAGACTTGCAGCCATCTCCTTGGGTAAGCAAAATTGTCAATCTTTTAGATGGTTCTTCTAACATGGAATTAAATTTATACTCGTTTTGCCACAAGTTCTCGATCCAGTTGTCTCCAAATTTTGTTGCTTTTGTTTTAGCTTCTGTTGAGGTTCAAAACAAACCTGATGTTGCTTTGAGGTTCTTAACATGGGCTGCTAAGCAAAAGAAATATACCCATAAGCTGGAATGTTATGTTTCTATGATAAATGTTTTAGCTTTAGAAAATGATTTGGCAAAAGTAAGATTCTTATTTGGTCAACTTAAAGAAATGGGGTCTGTAATGACAATGTCATCAGCAAATTCTTTGATTAAGAACTGTGGGGGACTTGGGATGGTAGAGGAGTTATTATGGGTGTGGCGAAGAATGAAAGAGAATGAGATTGAACCTAGTTTATATGCGTTTAACTTTTTACTTAATGGATTGGTAAATTCTATGTTTGTTGAATCTACGGAGCAGGTTTTCAAGGTTATGGAGAACAGTAAAATTAGGCCAGATGTTGTCAATTATAATACCATGATTAAAGGATATTGTAAGGCAGGAAAAACCCAGAAAGCAATGGAAAAATTACAAGCTATGGAGACAATAAATTTGGAGCCAGATAAGGTTACTTATATGACATTGATGCAGGCATGCTATTCAGAGGGGAATTTTGATTCTTGTTTGGGTTTGTATCATGAAATGGTGGAGAAGAGCTGTGAAGTTCCGCCTCATGCGTATAGTTTGATTATTGGAGGACTTTGTAAAGACGGGAAATGTCTTGAAGGATATGCTGTTTTTCAGAATAAGATTCGGATTTGGTTTAAAGCAAATGTGGTGATTTATACAATTGTGATAGATGCATTTGCAAGATGTGGAAGGATGGAAGATGCATTAAAGCTATTTGAGGGGATGAAAACTGATGGGTTTGAACCTGATGAGGTTTCATATGGGGCCATCGTTAATGGATTGTGTAAGAGTGGAAGATTAGATGAGGCCATGGAGTATCTCAGGTTTTGTAGAGCTAATGAAGTGGCAATTAATGCCATGTTTTATTCTAGTCTAATTGATGGGTTGGGTGAGGCTGGTAGAGTGGATGCAGCTCAGAAACTTTTTGAAGAGATGGTTGAGAAAGGTTGCCCACAGGATTCATATTGTTAGAATGCCCTTATTGATGCCCTTGCAAAGTGTGGGAGGGTCAATGAAGCGTTAACACTCTTTAATAGATGGAGGATGAAGGATGTGATCAGACAGTTTATACATATACAATACTCAAAAGAGGACTGTTCAGGGAGCATAAATATGAAGAGGCAATGAAGCTTTGGGATATGATGATTGATAAAGGTATCACACCAACTGCAGCCTCTTTTAGGGCTCTCTCAATTGGGCTTTGTGTATCAGGCAAGGTGACTAAGGCCTGCGAGATTTTGGATGATCTAGCACCAATGGGTGTTATTCCTGAGACAGCTTTTGAAGATATGATCCATGTGCTGTGCAAAGCAGGCCGTATCAAGGAGGCCTGCAAGTTGGCTGATGGTATTGTTGATAAGGGTAGAGAAATACCTGGAAGAATTCGAACTGTTCTAATCAATGCCTTGAGAAAGGCAGGCAATGCAGATTTGGCCATGAAGTTGATGCATGGTAAGATTGGTATAGGTTATGATAGAATGGGCAGCATTAAGAGGCGAGTGAAATTCCAGATTCTTGTTGAAAGTTGAGTAAATTTTATGACACAAAGGTGGTCTTGTTTTATTGTCTAAACTCAAAGAGCTGATTCTGAGCAAATGCTTTATCCTTGTCCTTCACATAATTCGGTTTAAGAACTATCACTTGTCTGTTCGCTTACTAGATAGCAGTCAAGTAACCAATTCTGTTCAGCTGCTAAGAACATCCATCATGTCATGCTGCAAATCCTTGGGCATGCATCCAAGGTATGTACTTGGTCACTCCTTAAGAACAATTATTTCAAATATCATATGTAGAAAATTTGCCCATACACACAACAGCACCTGATTCTGGTACTGCCATAGATGTATGGTACAAGGTGCACTTTTGACTAGATCTTATAGATAATGTGTTCATCAAGTTGTGACTCTATATCTAAAGACTTTGGAGATTTTGCATATGACAGATCTCTCTTCCAAAAGGTATAATATTTCAGACCCAAGCAAAATTATGGAATATCATTTAGGACCACATATAACTTAATTTGCACAAATAACTTTATTATAACTTAACTGCAATTTTTTAGTTGGTTCTCTTAAATGAATTGTGTAGAAAATGCTGCACAAGCAAATATTTTTGGTGTCAAGAGAGGAAGCCGAAGTTTTCCTTATCATGGCTATCATTTTCTAAAGTAGCTTTTGGTATCATTTTCAAGATCTACATGGTCATCTTATTGTCAGGGTAACCTTTTCACAGCTAAGTTAAGATTATCATGTTTGGTTAACAATTATCAATTATTGGGGATTAAGAATCAGTGTGTTTGGTATCACGTAAAAATCAAATATAATTTTGTTTAAAATTACCAAAATAATAATAATATTTAATAATAATAATTTGAATATTTTAAAGATAACAATTTGTAAATATTAATACTATATTTCTTGGATATAAGGTATAATTAAATTTAATCAATAAATGTGAATATTGTATTCATTAATAGGTAAATTAACTTCTCAAGTACTAATTACAAAGAAATATTTGAATGAATTAGAAAATAAAACTATATTTATTAAAATGATAATGAATTTGCTTAGAAAACAAAAATTATATATAACATAAAAAGAAGGGCAAAGAATAGCATGTAATGTACTTTTGAATTTGGTAGAAAGAATATTATTCTGAAAAAGACAAATATTTAATATATAAAAATGATTACAATTTTGTGAAAAATGAAGCTTTATTCACACATTAAAAGGGTAATATTGTTCATCATTAATTTTACCAATCACTTCACCTCGGTGAAAAATTTTTTTGACCCTTTCAAATGGGAATTAGATCACCTTCCAAGGCAGTAGCTTAATCACTTTTGGTGATCCTAGATCACTACTACTTAGAATTACTGAGTTGATATAATCACCAACTGCAGATCACCATTAATTTTGAGGTGAGCATCCCATACTAAATGCCACCAAAGAGAAAAGGCCACCGATCTAGATTCTGAATTGCTTTTGGTCATCCTCTCTTAACAACTCTTATAAGGCCCCCTAAAAACCTACTCAAACAATATTTAAATTAGTCAAATTACCCTCATCTTTCTTTTAGACATGAAAGGTTCATTTTAAATTTCATGATATTGAAATTAATGAGCATAATGGCTTCCTACAGTTCTCATGTGTCATTAAAGTTAAGTAGGACTATTTCAACGGTATGTATGTTACTAGTTGTTATGGTTTTCGAACTAAACTGCATTTACCTAGGGCTTCAGGATACCATGTTGATGTTTACATGAATAAGTGCTGCTTATCTCGGTGTCTATTACTCAGCTTTTGTTGTGTTTTTGTTTCTGAGTTGAAAGATAAGCAGGGAAAAACTAAAATGAGACTCACAATATATTTTAATTATTTATTTGGACAAGCTTATTGAAAATTGCAGATGTTTGCTTATAATAGCTCATCTTGCTAAACAATTAATTTGTATCGAAAATATTTTTAGAAATTAATGTTAAGCAATGTAGCCAGGTGTAGAATCGTGAAATTTCTTCAACCTAATACCAGCAACCAACAAGAATTATAACTGAGGTGATTCCTCTTGAATGTTAACTTAACTGGTTTTTCATGGGATAGGGTTACTGTAAGTTGTAGCTTCAAATGTCATGAATTGACAATAAACAAATAACAAGAATGGTGACATATGATGAAGTTCAATGTGCTTACTGTTGAGAATATCAACAATTACATGATGATAAGTATTTCTGATTTCTAAATGTTGTTATTAAATGGGTTTCCATTAATTAATTTATTCTGTAAAATTTAGGAACAACTCTTAGGTGTTGCTAGAACAGTGATTGAGATATTCAAACAAGGGCCATTGGATATTAATAAGATTTGAGAGCAATATTTAACATCAATATACATGAATACACACGAGTAGCTATTAAGTCATAACCTTGTTCTAAAAGTATATATTACGGCTAGGGACTCGTATTCTGTTGATCTCCCAAATCTGTTCTTGCTTCAGCAGGCATGTGATGTTACTCCATCTATTTTAAAGGCCCTGATTGCCCCAGCTGTTTGTAAACCTCCTACTTGCGTTGCAAGAGGCACTGGAGGTGTGATCTTCTAAATATGTTATTTTCTGCCTCTTTTCTATTACCTAATAGAGTGGCTATTTGTTGAGCTGACGAATCTATGAACGTCCTCTAGCATGGCCCCTACACTTATGGGTTGCAAAATTTCTGTCAAAGCTGAACAATATTATGCTTGTACAATGTAGTGGTGTTGGTAAGTTACTTTTGTCTAACATGGATTTGCCCAGATTATAAGTTTTCCTCACTTGTAAAATTTTATATTTCAGGGTTTTCTCAATTACGCTCTGAGTTGTAAGCATTGCCTGTTTTTCTCCCTACCTTGTTTAACACTGGCCATAAGTCTATGCATATTTACCCTTGTCGGCATGTTGGCTTCCTCCTCTTCTTTGATGCTAATTAGTTTGTCATTTGTTCTTATGTTCACTGTTAGTTTTATCTTTTCATCTTTAATCATGGAAACAATCATTATTGCAACGAATCAAGTAACTATATTTCTTACCTTCTTTTCCAATGACGGAATATGCATTTAGCATGCAACAAAAAGACACATTTCCTCCTTCATATGATAGGGGCCAAGAAGGGATCTACGGACCATGCAACAAAGCACATCAAGTCAATTATAATGTCCTCAAATATCATACAACCATGTACACACCAGCCAAATGGCAAATTGTTCACTTAATTGATTCTGTCCTCTCTGTTACTCTCTTTGTTTTACATAATGATCTTTTGCTAATAAGTTGATGCAAAAAGTAGTTGGTCTCATCAAGCAGTAGCGGATATGATTACTCTTTGCAGTGGTCCCCTTTAATTAAGTCCTGCTATCTATTGCCAGACCCTTTATGCAGTGTCTTTACTTATAAAGCAAGTCAATTCCATTTCCATTGCGTAGTACTTCCCTTTTTCTGGTACATAAATATCTTGGGGCAGATAGGCTGCTCCGACCCTCAGGCTAGTGCGCAGATGTAGAGTTTCTCACTTGCCTTGTGGCAAGGCTTACATTCTGGATAGCACCAAGGAGCCAGTGGTGCTTGTCAAAGTGCCTGTATTTTTTTTTTATTACAGACTCATGGTTGCCATTCACAGGAGATTAAGACTAAGGTGTCAATGCCTTTTGCTACATCTACTGTCCAACTGGCTTCATTGCTAGCAAGCCGGATGTGTAGGATGGGTTTTAGAGCAACTCGCAAGGAAGAATTAACATTCAATCAAATTATGATCTCAATTTTGTAGAACTCTTTGAACTTTATTGGTGAGATAACTGTCTTGGTGAAAATCAAAATAGTTGCTCTGTGTATTCCATTCTAATTGATAAGAAAACAGGCAAGGTTTCAAGAAGGATGAATTGCATAATTTGGCTTCATGTGCATGATCATTTGATTTTGCCAAAGAGAAATATTGACTAATTTTCTCAGTAAGAAGTGGTATATTCTGGTGGTTGATGAGTTTTTATTCATTGAAGGTAAAACGTAAATGGTTAAAGTTTCTTATCTTACTGACTTTTATTTTGCACAGGTAGCTAGAGTTTGGAAGCGTCCATCATCCTTTAATGAAGGAGGAGTGAGATTGAAAAGACTGGTTTTCTGCTATTCTGTAAATTCTCTATGGTTGTTTCTGGTAATCAGCAAGATAAGAGGGCAAAAAAAAAAATCACTTTTTTTTGGGTTGTTAGGAAAAGATGATATAATCTTTTTAGTCTGTTCATTTTGTTGGGAAACATGATTGCTGGAATTATTTGAGAAGTCATGTTTATTTATATAGAAGATAATGACGCTGAACAATTGGATGGCTATATTTGTCTCCTTTCTATTCATTCAAGTTGGATTCTCTAATGAAGTTTTGAATTTCAGATATCTGTTTAAGAAGGGAGCACCACTTGATAGTGTTGTGATTGGTGTCGGCGGGTGTTAGTAGTAGCTAACACAGAGGCCAAATCTTTTTCATTCATGTCCTAATTGCCCCACTAAATCGTCAAAATCATGTTCTATTTTTCTCGTGCTTAAAAGCAATAAGATTCTTGACAAGCATTTGCGTACAATATCTATGCATTTAATCAAAGCTCTAGAAAAGATCTCCTTTGTCCTTTTTTCGGTCTTTCTGCTGTTGTCTTTTTCATTATTTGTTAGCTATTGAAATCCTCCATAAACTTTTACAAACTGGAAGTCTCTTCGAAGAGATCATCGCAAAGGATCAGGAAAAATGGTTTTCCGCTCACAACTGTCAAAGATGTCGATAGACATTACAACAACTCTCTCGCTGGGACTCCAGAATTTTTCGTTGGTTGCTTCCTGTATTTTTTGTGGACATAGCAAGAGAGAGGGAGCGCGATAAATTTAGCATCCACCGAAGGTGGTGGACCTCAAACCTATAGCCACAGCACAGCTGTAGCAACAGTTATGGTGAAACAAAAGTGATAGTGACTGTACAGGTGCCATCGCAATACGAAAATGAACATTAGCCAATTATCAATGAGTCAGCATTCAGCAGGGATAAGAGAAAGAGTCTTTTTTCCTTGTGAATTGTTTGAAAGGTAAAGACCTCTAAGCTTTTGCAAGAGCTGGGGCATGCGGTTCCAACCCTAGCCTGAAAGTCGTCCATCCTTTTAAGACGATGAGTAGATTGTCCTCAAGGGTGAGTACATGACCAAGACTTGGGTCTTACTTCTTAGTGTATTACCCTTAAAGACAGAATAAGGTTAAAGGTAGGAATTCTTCCCCTCCGTCGGTACCTTTATGCACATAAAATAAAAACTATCTTTTTAGTGGTTAATACTATTCTTGAATGAGGACGTCAGTGCCACGCAACAAGACCCTAACGTCGCACCTTGGTTGCAGTACGAGTCATACTGTTCATGGGCTCGTAGGGCGTCGGCAAAATTAGGTCATGGACCATAATTTCATAATCATTCGTCTTGCCCTCATTTTCCCTTTTTTCACCTACGTACCCAAAGAGGGGACAAAAGGCTACCATTACATTAAAGGGTATTCTTATCTTAGAGGTATCATATCGTATCTTAATGGATTATAAGATCTTTCATAGGCATCTTTGTTGTATTTTCCCCAACAGACAATAGCACATGAATATCCAACATTTCAAATCTAACGCTAAGCTCATCATGAAATCAACGAGAAGTTGTTAGGTATAACATTTTTGTCACCATAAATCTAACGAAATTTATACTTTTATCTTTTCAGTATAAATCGATATATTAGATTACGCTTTTTATTAATCTAACAAATTAATTATTGTTATAAACTAACATGACAATTTTTCTAACAAAAAAGATATTTTGAAATTTGATTTGTTCAACTTGAAGTTGATATGATAGGAAAAATGTATATGTAATAATTTCTTATCATCGCTATATATGTTGATTGTTGAATCTGCCCCGACTTACATTGTTTTTTTTTTTTTCCTATAGACAGTCATAATTTTAAACCTTTACGTGTTTGGTATGTGTAAAATTTAAAAGCAAGATAAGATATATTTTTATCCTATATCCTATTTGGTGTATACATAATTAAATATACGATAGGATTACATAATGATATGAGAATTAATTACCATTAACTTAGGTATGTAAGTTTTAGAGTAAAATAGGAAATGTAAAGTACATATCATCCAATTTTATGGGATTAAAATTAAATTTTTTTAAAGGATTGAGTTATTCTATATTGTATTTGAAATCCGATCCTCTCTTTTTAGTACACGTCAAACATGGGTAGTGTAATTGTGATTTTATTATTTTCATTATCTTTCCAGTTATATATATATATATATATACTCCGCAGGAACGATACCAACACTCCGCAAAAACGATCCAAATTGAAATGTATCAGTTATGAAAATATTGTATTGGTTATACAACCAATACATTTCACCGGTGTGGCTCTGATATCAATACTCCGCAGGAACGATACCAACACACTGGTGAAACAAGTCTCTGTAGAGGACCAATACATTTCAATTGCTTTTCAAATTTTATGGTTTCATTAAGAGATAAAAACATTTTGAGAGCCTTAACGCTTCAAATTCAAACTCATAATTATAAAATGATAACAAGATCTGAACCTTTAACTATAGTATACAGATTATATTACAAAGTAATGAATTCTGTAATTAATACAAAGGCTTTAATTCACAGCCCAAGAGGAGAAACACTTTTAATATAGATAGATATGACTAGATCTCATACAATGATTCCTAAAACAATCCAATGGCATGAAGTACAACTTCCAAATAAATGGAAAATAAAAGAAGCTACAAAACCAGTAATTGTTCAAAATATAGAAATAAATCATATAGCTGAATATAGAGATGGTTCAGTAGAACTTGTCTTCAATAGGCCTCCAAGAACACCTCCCAGACAATCTTTTGATCAAATAACATCTTCTATACGAAGCATTAACATAGAAAATCCATCAATAACAGGGACAGACTTTAGAACTGCTAGAGCCTCTGTATCCTCAATACCTTCAACAGTTAGGACAAATCTACAAAGAGTAGACAATTCCTCCAATATACCCCAACCTGTTTATACAACCCAAGAAAATAGTTCAACAAATTCTCCCAACATGTCACCAACATACTCATATATGACAAATAATCCAAATTTAAACTCTAACGAAGAGCAAAATTTAGAAATATTTGTCTTAGAAAAGGAATTTGAAATACACAAGGAATGAGACAGAAAACAATTTTATTCAAAGAAAAACAAACAAAAAAGAGAAAATTACTTTAAAAGGTATGATCAACAAAAAAATGAAATATTGAAAGAATATTATAATTTTATGAACAAATATAAAATCCTAATAGAATTCTTTGAGTGGTTTGAAAACTATTATGAACAAACAATAAATGTAACAAAAAATATAAACAAATGGCAAACTAATAGAGGAGAAATAGAAACGCAACATCCTCCTTTTACAGAAATCCAATATACTCATAAAACCACAGGAATTAGAGCTACCCCATTAGGAATGAGAGCACCTGAAGTACGAGAGAATATATCTTCAAAAGACATAAAAATGATAGTTGAACAAAATAATTATACAAATTTAAACCTACATACTATATCTCAACAATTAGAAAAAATAGAAACTATAGTAGAGAACCAACCTAAGATCATTCAAAATTTACCCATTGAAGAAAATAAAAGTGAAATTTCAAAATCCTTAAAACCAATATTTACACCATTTGAAGTACGTAAGAAATATCATCAAGAACAACAAAATCAATTTCTACAAGAAATACAAGATAGACTTGATGCCCTAAAAAGCTAAAATTCAGGAATAGTAATTCCAGAAACTCTAACTCAACAATCCCGTACAATCCATGCAATACAAGAACAAAATTCTTCAGATGAATCAGATAACCAACAAATTAATAAAATGATTTGGAGAAAACCACAAAAATATTATTACCCAAAAATTCCAGCACCGGATTTAAATATTGAAGAAAAACCAATATTCCAAAACAAATATAATGCTAATACAATTTATGAATGGAACATAGACGGAATGTCTGAATACAATATTCTTAACATACTCCAACAAATGATAATGGTCTCAAATGTTTACAAAACTCAAAATCAAACTGGTCAAATCTCAGATCGTGCTATAGCACATCTCTTAGTTGTTGGATTTGCAGGACAACTAAAGGGATGGTGGGATAATTATCTTACAACAAATCAACAACAAGAAATTCTAAAAGTCGCCAAAAAAGATAATGAGGGCGACCCTATTTTAGATAATTAAGGAAGAGAAATACAAGATGCTGTTGCAACTCTTATCTTCTCAATATCTAAACATTTCATAGGAGATCCCTTTCACTTGAGAGATAAAAATTCAGAATTATTATCAAACCTAAAATGCAAAAAATTAACTGATTTCAAATGGTACAAACGTATGTTTATGACAAGAGTAATGCAAAGATCAGATAATAACCAACCTTTTTGGAAAGAAAAATTCTTAGCTGGACTCCCTACATTATTAGGAGAAAAAGTCAAGAATCAAATAAAAGAAATATACAAAGGTATAATACCATATGAAAACCTTACTTATGGTGAACTTATAAGTTTCACTCAAAAAGAAAGATTAAAAAATTTACCAAGATTTAAAACTACATAGACAATTAAAGAAAGAAAGAAAATTATATGCAAAAGAATTAGGTTCATTTTGTCAGCAATTTGATATTAAGAATGAACTTTCCTCTTCAAAACCTTGCTGTTCCACAAGGCCAACAAAACAAAGAAAACAGAAAAGAAATCTCCAAGAATATTACCAAAAACCAAAATATAAAAAATACAGAAAACAAAAACAAAAACAAAATAAACCTAGCAATATAGACAAAACAATAAAATGTTTTAGATGTGGAAAAACAAGCCATATCTCAAAATATTGTCAAATAAAAAAAAAATTAACCAACTTCAATTAAGAGAAGAAATTGAACAGAAAATCAATGAAATACTTCTGGAAACATCATCTTTTGACATAGATATAACTATCAGTAATAAATCCTCCGAAGAACAGCAAATAGATGAAATACATACAACATCCCAATCTTCAACAGAAAGTGAAAATTTAGTCCAAGTCTTAACCAAAGACCAAGAATTTATGATTGAAATCATTGATAAAATACAAGATATAACACTAAAGAAAGAATATCTTCAAAAATTAAAAGATTCAATAAAAAAAAAAACCTAAAAAAACTATCTTACATGAAGAACCCATATATAATATTAAAAATATCATTTTTGACAAACATGAAAAAACAAAACAAAAAAAGATAACCAAAGAAGAATTAAACTCAGAAATAAAAACCATAAAAACAGAAGTTTCCAAACTCAAAAAAGAACAGCAACAAAAAAGACAACAGGTTGAACTCTTAAAAAATACAGAAAATCAAGACCACCAAAACCTCACAAATTCAGACATAGAAAACCAAAACACGCATGAATATATGATGGTTCTTACTGAAGTCTCTATCCAAAGATATTTAATAAAAATAACACTTTTAATCAATGAAGAATTTCAATTAGAAACAATAGCGCTGTTTGACACATGAGCTGATCAAAACTGCATCCGAGAAGGGTTAATGCCAACAAAATATTATGATAAAACAATAGAGGCACTAAAAACAACAAATGGTGGAAAACTCAAGATCAATTATAAAATACCAATGCCGAAATATGCAATCAAGGAATAAAATTAAAAACTCCTTTTTTACTAGTTAAAGACATGACCCAAGATATTATTTTAGGAATACCCTTCATCTCGTTATTAAAACCTTACAAAGTAACACACCAGTCCATCACTACAAAAATACTAAAAACTAAGATAAGTTTTCCTTTTGTAGAAAAATAAAAAATAAGAAATATCAATCTATTAAAATCTTTATCAATTTATACACATCAAATTAATTCCTTTATTAATTATAAACAAAGTCAAATTGCTTACTTAAAAGAGGAAATTTCTTATGAAAGGATTAATCAACAACTAGATAATAAGGAAGTCAAAAAACAAATTGACCAAGTTAAAAAAGAAATATAGGAAACAATCTATTCTGAAATTCCAAATGCTTTTTGGGATAGAAAGAAACATGAAGTAGAATTACCCTATACAAAAGATTTTGATGAAAAACAAATCCCCACAAAAGCCAAAGCAATTCAAATGAATAAAGAAATGGAAGAATTTTGTAAAAAAGAAATTAAAGATTTATTAGACAAAAAATTTATCAGGAAGAGTAATTCACCATGGAGTTGTTCTACTTTCTATGTAATAAAAAATGCATAAATAGCAAGAGGAACACCAAGACTTGTAATCAATTATAAAACCCTGAATAAAGCATTAGAATGGATACGATATCCCATTCCAACAAAAAGAGATCTTCTCCAACAACTTTGCAATGCAAAAATATTTTCAAAATTTGACATGAAATCAGGATTCTGGCAAATCCAGATCAAAGAAACAGAAAGATATAAAACAACATTTACAGTTCCATTTGGACAAATGAGTGGAATGTAATGCCTTTTGAATTAAAAAATGCACCATCAGAATTACAAAGAATAATAAATGAAATATTCATTCCCTATTCTCAATTCACAATAGTTTATATTGATGATGTCTTAGCATTTTTTGAAAATATGCACAAACACTTCAAACATCTCAAAATATTTATTGATATTATTAAAAGTAATGGTTTGGTTGTATCCAAATCCAAAATTAGCCTATTTCAAACAAGAATTAGGTTTCTAGGTCATTATGTGACCCAAGGAACAATTATCCCAATAGAAAGGTCAATCATGTTTGCTGATAAATTTCCTGATAAAATATTAGACAAAACCCAACTTCAAAGGTTCTTAGGAAGCGTCAATTATGTTATAGATTTCTACCCAGGGCTCAACAAAATCTGTAAACCCCTTCATGATAGGTTAAAAAAGAATCATGGTCCTTGGATAGATGTACACACCTCCATAATAAAACAAATAAAATTCCATATAAAAGAGCTACCGTGTTTACACTTAACAGATCCAAATCTTGCAAAAAAAGTAGAAACAGATGCCTCTGAAATAGGTTATGGTGGTATCCTTAAACAAGTTAAAAGCCTAAAAGAATATATAGTTTAGTATACCTCTTAGCATTGGACTCCTGCTCAGCAAAATTATAGTACTATCAAAAAAGAAATTTTAGCAATTGTTTTGTGTATTTCAAAATTCCAAAGTGATTTATTAAATAAAAAATTCCTTATAAGAATAAATTGTAAATTTGCAAAAGAAGTCTTCCAAAAAGATGTTCAAAATATTGCTTCAAAACATATTTTTTCAAGATGGCAAGCAATTTTGAGCATATTTGATTTTGACATTGAATATATTAAAGGAGAATTGAATTCTCTACCAGATTTTCTTACAAGAGAATTTTTACAAGGAAAGTTATGTCCCCAAAATTGAAAACAAAATTCTTACCCAAAAAACCCAATGGTACCAATATTGGCTATCAAAAAAACTGTAAAAAACAACTATAACCAATTCATATTTTTCAAAAAGCCCCAAAATTCTTACTAGATGTTTATACTGCAGAAAAACATGCCTCCCAAATTACAAGATAATAAAGACAGAGGAAAAGAAAAGCAAGAAACGCCTAAAGAAGGCCAAAGTATAACCCAAAAACCAATTAAATCCTGGTATGAAATTTGTACCCAGGAAGAAGAATCACAAAAGTAAGCAGCAACTTCTTGAAATCCATTATTCCAAGATTCTCAAGATCCCTATCAATTAGACTCCCAAATGCAACACTGGATTGAATCCTTACCCCAATCACCAGAAGTTGCATTGGCTTTAGCCTCTCAAAAAGACCAAAAACCCTGTAAAACAAATAGCTTTAACAACCTTAGAAGTATCCAATAAAAAAGAAATAGTACTTCATAAGCCAAAATCTCTCCAAACCATCTTCTTTGAAAGCCAACTCATTGGCCAAACATAGTCCCAAGGATCATCTTCTAGAAGCCAAACCCAATATTTCAAGAAAAAGAATACCCAAAATGTTCTACTAATAGAAGAAGGGTTTTATCATGAATACCCTCGAATAGTCGTCAGAAAAGGTTTCAATGGCTGGCACTACAAACCTTGGGATTTACAAAAATCCCAGTACTATAAGAATATTTTGATTCAAATAGGGTCTCTTTTCTTTAAACATTATACAGACAAAAAAGACTTTATGCTTATAACCCATTCTACGGCCCAAATTTTAAAAGTTTTACGGCCCATAGATTGGGGAGAAGATTTGAACAAATTCCAACAATTTCCAAATAGTTTCTCAAAAACAGTTGACCATTGCCTAGTTTTTAACTATTGGGACCACCAACAGGCATGATTTAATACCTTTTTATTTAACAATAAGCACAATCGACATTCTTGGTTGATATTTTTTGAATTTGGAACAAATTACAAATTTCCTATATGGTTTTCTCATTGGTGGAATTGGTTTGAACCTTTGAGAGAAATTCTTTCCCAAAAAATAGAAGAATTATATAAAAAATTTATTCAAAATTTTCAACCTGAACCAGATCAGGCAAATTTACATGTTTCAATACACTTTTTTTCAAAATTAATTATATCATGGATCACTTCCTAGGACTACTCCTATGATATTGATCTTCATTCTAGAGCATCGATCGTACTCAGGACCTTCAAAACAAAATGGTGGGATAAATTTAATGACAGAAAATATGAGTACCAGTATTCGCTAACATGGTTTGAAAAATACCCACAATTATGCAAGGGTCCCCAATCATTGCAACAGAATTGTAGATTTTTAGAGACAAAATCACAAGCTAGTGCTCTGTTAGCTCAGGCCAAAACAAAATTTGAGTATAAGAAGATAATGGCAGAAATGTTAAGCTTCTTAGACTCAGAAGAAGAAGAGGAACAAAAAGGAAGCACTTCCTTCAAAGCCACGGCGGACCTTTCACAAGACTTTGATTACATTCCCTCAGGAAGGAAAAAATAAGCAGATGTCTGCCAAAAAGTACGAGAAAGCAAATATAGTAAAAGCAGATGCTTGCCAAAAAGCACGAGAAAGTAAATACAGTAAAAGCATATGCTTGCTAAAAAGCACGAGAAAGCAGAAACGGTAGAAAGCAAATACAGTAAAAGCAGATGCTTGCCAAAAAGCATGAGAAAGCAGAAACGGATGCCTGCCAAACGAAAAGAAGTCACAAGACAAACAGTTCGAAATTCAAATGTAAATGTAATTCATACAAAATGAGAATGAAATGCAGACCTAGGCCATCTATATAAGATCTCAAATCTAGAGATGAAGGATAGAAGTTCTAAGGACTTAGTTCACAAAACCATAAGTTTCCCTCAAAACGCTCTCTTAAAACTCTTGTATTTTTCGAAATCTGAATAATATTTTCATAATCGATTTTCCTCCAGTGATCGTTCCTATGGAGTGTTGGTATCAGAGCCACACCAGTGAAATGTATTGGTTGTATAACCAATACAATATTTTCATAACGATATATTTCAATTTGGATCGTTCCTGCGGAGTGTTGGTATCATTCTTGCGGAGTGTTGATATATATATATATGTATATATATAACTGAAAAGATAATGAAAAGAATAAAAATTTTTTTCCTGTTGACTTGACTCAAAATTTTGGAAAGCAAAGAATACTTTTTCTTTGCTCTATTTATGTCAGGTCAAATCTGATAGGATATAAATTTTAGTAGTAAAATTAGTACGTACCTAACATGATTAATATTTAAACTCACTTGTGAAAACAAGATTGAGAAGTAACATTAACTAAATGATCAATTGTAATATTTTCATATCTTTAAACTACTTGAAAAGTATATATATATATATATAGGGTTTTAAGAGTCTACCATCAAATAGTTAAATACTCGAAAAAGACCTGAGCATGATGCACGAGTTGTTTAGCTGAATGTTATGTTGAAGTAGTTGTTTGCCACTGTTATCATAGCATTATTTTATATTCTAGCACAAGTAGACATAATAACCTTGTGGTTGAAAAAGAAATTGTTTATTCTTACTAGTTAATTCCTATGCATTGATAGCCTTTAATACAATGTTATAGTAATAAGATAAAGTTGAAATTACCATAAATTTATAATTTAAATTGCAAATGCTGTTAAAAAAAGGATAAAAAGCCACAAAAATAACTAGTTGGTCAATTAATATAAGTCCAATAGAAAATTCCCCAACTAGATATTAAATTTTTCAATCAGAGCAATCACGCAACAACAACAATATTCAATTTTGAATAAAAACAGGGCTTATGCCAATTATATAATGAAGGGTAATGACATTGTTGTTTATCATTAGTCACAATCATTTCCAGTTTAGAAACAAAATTTTTAGTTTAAGATGTTTTGTGTATACTATAGCAGATACATAAGTATATACAAAATAAAGAAGTTCTATCTACACATTGCCAATATCCTAACCATATACAACATTCACGCTTTAATTAGTTTTTTGTAGAATATGGTGCCTTGATGCAAAAAATATAAAGCATTGTAATATTTTCCTAGCAATGAGAGTTGAATTGCTAGATTGTTTGTAAAAGTGGATAAAAAGATTTGTTAGAGTTCTGGTTTCATCATTGGCTTGTTTTGGATTGTGCCTTGTGTCTTTAAACTATAGTAAGTAATATTAATGTAGAAATGATATATAATTTTCGATGATATATTTTTAATATTTGGTTTTGTACTTTTTGGTGGGTGACTCTGCTCCACGGGTTGTGCTGGGATGTTTTTGTGGTGTGGGTTCCAAGAAAGGTTCTTTGATTACTTTGTTGGTTATTGTTGATTTTAGAGTTAGAATGTTCTCTTGTTAAAATGATGGTGGAGGTGTTGCTGAGGGTGTAAGTGGGGGTGCTGTTGATGGAGTTGCTGGAGGGTTTTTTGACACAGATGTTGTGCTAGTAGTCTGGAGTGGGAAAGAATAGCCTTTTATATGTCATTACAATCAAACATCTTGCAATTGGCAAGGTTTGTTTTGAGAGCTTTAGAGGTAAGACCTATAATGAATGTCCTTGTTTGTTGTACCAAAGCTTTTATAGGTCCTGGTAAAGTACTTAGAATGATAATCTTGAGGGTAGCAAGTTTGGTAATTATTGCTCCCATTAACTTCTCTTCTACTTTTCCAAATACTGCTTATTCCATTTGGCTAGTGGGATCTTCCACAATAAATTGTATGCTAAAAGAATAACTTATTATTAGAAATGAAAGTTTGCAACTAAGGGGAATCCTTATTCTATTTGACTATGCAGCATGTAATGAAGCAAAAGCAAGGCAAACCAAAAACATATTGTTGTTGATTTTACACTCACAAGTATACGTATCGAACAAGTAATATAGACAATAAGTCCAGATTATCGTTCTCATAAGGATTTGTTTCTAAAGTTTCACTAAGTATTAAAATTGTATAACAAATTAATTTTATTTAAGCAATTCAAAAATTGAAAAGCTAATCAAAAACAAAATTTAAAAGAAACACTAAATTAACCAACAGAAATTAAATATATTGAGAAAAGTAATAGATTAAACACGTAGGATTATGAGTTCATTCAACATTTCATCTGTTACTAGCTTCTCTTGTTATTTATCTTTCTTAGGTGGTTTTACTAATCTAAAATACAAAGCTATGAACAAGTTTTCGTCGAGAAGCTTGTATTAATACATAACTTAATTAGTTCACTATATGTCTATAGGAATCAATTAAATTAAATTTATTAAGCAAGTATCCTAATTTGGCTATGTATGGCAATTAGCGTATGTCTACTCGTATTGTGAATCAGATCATCTAAGTAATGTGAACATACATTATTCAAATCTTAGTCCAACTTAAAATATCTTTGTTGAGTTTTAATTAAATTCACAAATCAATTAATTGTTGATCAAGCAACTAACGACATTAAGAACAGATTTGAATAAGCTAAACAATACTCATTCATGATAAATATCAGAAAAACAAGTATTCAAATTACATGTTGAAATCCACCATAATCCTAGAAAAGCAATTTAGTTCATCATATCTAAATAAAACACTATCCAAGGAAATTTAGCTATGAATTCAAAACAAGAAAGTAAAAATAACACTAAAAAAGGAATTAAACTAATGTTGAAGCTTGGTTGATCTCGAATCTCTCTCAATTGCTCTTGATTTTTGCTTGATTTTTAGCTCTAGTTCTCTAGAAAAGTTGCTGCTGTACTTCCCTCTGAATGCTCCCAAAAAGTCCTTTAAATATGTGTGAGGTGCCTTACTTTCCAATTTTCTGTCAAAATTTTATACTTGGAAATTGGGATGGCACTGCGGCCTTGACTTTTTGGAGCCATGGCAAACATTAGTGGTGCCGCGGCGCTACTTCTTCAGTGCTGCAACGCTTTGCTCTTGGTAATTCGTATGGTGCACCCCGCCAGCTCAGCTCTGTGGCCATGGTCCTCCCAGCGTTGCAGTGGTAGCTCTTTTAGTGCCGCGACCATGGGTAACTCAAAGCCACGGCCTCAATCACAATGCTGCCTTGTGCTGAACTGCATTTGTCTATCATCTTCAAACATAATTTTCACCTTGATATGATCTGAACTGAGCAAAGTAATAAACATGAAAGTTGTAGCCCATTCTCTTAGATTTCCAATGGATCAAAAATTAGATTAATTGGACTTCTAGAACTTAAGTTATCTTTAAATTACTATAACATGTATGAGTGAAGCTTTCACCTTACTTATGTTATTTTGACTCAATTGCACCTTGCTCATCACGTATCCTTCCCAAAACTATGAGAGAAATCCACATTAACTCTTCTTAAAGTAAATTAAAGCAAAATAAAGTAAACTTGAACTAAAATAACTTAATTTAACTATTCAGCATGTGATCTAAGTCAAATTAGAAAAATACCTAAAATACTAAAATCTGAACCTAAAAACTCAAAAGTCTAGCTATTTAAGCCCTCAAAATATATCAAAATAACTCTATATAACAAAGTTATCACATCTCCAAACTTAAGATTTTGCTAGTTCTCGAGCAAAACAAAGAACAAAATGCAATAACTTAAACATGAAAACATTTAACTAGAGTTTAATTGCATCATGTCATTAATCACCTTTAATATCCTTAAAAGTTAATCCATATTCATAACTCTAAGCCACATACAAATATTATTCAAGTTCATGTTTCAATTCAAAGTGCAAGCTTAATTTCCATGTGTGTGTGTAATATTTTCACCTAGAACATTGTACAATCTGAATAAGTTTACATTCATGCAAAATTCAAATTAGTAATTAAATTCCATAAGTTTGCTTTTCATCTTTCTTTCTACTAAAGTAGACTACCACTAAATCAAGGATCAATAGAACTTTAATTAGCTTGTAATGTATAACTTTATTTTCTTTCACCTAGTATACCCTTTTTCATCAAGACTTTTATTTTGTTCATCATTTCATCCTCTTTCTTCTTCGTTCTTTCCCTTTTCTTTTTTTCAATTTCACACCCCCATGTTAGCTTTAAAATTATTATAGTTTTGATTATGACAAAATAATCAAATTTGCTTGAACATTATTTGAGTAATCTTTAATAAATTCTTGAAATGATTTAACTCTCATACATTTGTTCTTACATAGACACAAGCTTGACTCTTGAAGTTATTGAACTATATCTATAAGCTTGTATGACTTAGGTGTATGAGTGCTTATGATTCTCATTAATTAAAGTTTGATTTAAAGATTAAAGGAAAATCTCGATGCACTCATTAAGGGGGAGTTTTGAATATCTTGTTTAATGATGAAAAAGAAAAAGGAGAGAAGGAAGACTAAGTTAAATAGAGTTAAATAGGTCTTCATGTTTAATTTATGTGTGTGATGCTCAGTTTTGGTTTTGTTGAATATTATGTAAAGAAAAGTAGATGCATTGACTAAGGGGGAGCACCTCATTATGCATAAAGATTTGAAGCATTCATATTGAACATAGACATTGCATTATTAATCTTGGAGTGTTTTGTGATCATAAAAAATAAGAGATAGAGAATGTTGACTTTATATATTTTTGATTATAGCAAAATATTCCCATTCATTGATGTCTAATGCCTTTACTTGAGTGTGCAGGAAAATTAATATATGAAATTAATCATTTAACTCCGCAAAGAGTATATCAAGAGAAAAAGAGGAATAAAAATAACAAGATGTAAGTATCTAACAAGGAGGAAGCTTATTGGTGAAACAAGAAAGAATATTGGTTGACCAAGTTTTAAATTGGAGAAATGGCGGGCTGAAGAGTTTGAGAAATAGAACCAACTTAGTCAACCAAGTTAGTCGACTAACTGCTCTCTGCCAAGATCTGTAAACCAGAAACAGAATCAACTCAGTCGACTAATCTGTCTGCAATTTGAACCAGAGCACTACAAGACAGATTAACGGCTAGAACTCATCCTCAATTGTTTCCAACGGCCATAAATTGTCAAACTACCATCAGAGTTGCATCTCCAAGTATAAAAGGTTCTTCCAACAATTAGAAACAAGTTTTTTAGAAGCATTGAATGAGATTTGAGCCTTAGAAAGTTGAAAAATCAGAAAAGCTTTACTGCACTTGTCTACACTTAAACGCCTACTCTTTGCATTTGTATTTAGCACTCAATCTTGTACCACTCAGATCAACCAGTGATTATAGGTACTTTCTTTTACTACTTCTCTTGTATTCTTAGAGTAAGGAAGTCACTCTAAGGGGTTGTTCAAGCTTGGGATAGCTTGATTGTTGTAGGTTGTGGTTGAGCCTTGAAAAACCACTTTGGGTTTTAGTTGAGCCCGTGAAAAACTAGTGTAAAAGGTTTTGGCTGAGCTTGGTAAAAACCATTGTAAAGCTTGGTGAAAACTTGTGAATTTCATCGGTTCTTAGTGAAGTTGTGGGAAAATCCTTTGTTGGACAATTAAGGTAGTGGATGTAGGTCTTGGACCGAATCACTCTAAATTATTGTGCATCTTATACTCTGTTTTTATTTCTTTAAGTTTTGAAAATTAGTTTCCAATATTGTTAAGAGACAAATTGTGTTATTCACCCCCCCTCTAGCAAATATTATAGGGACCAACATCCCAAACTTATTTCTTTTATTGGGTAGTGAGATGAATATAATCATATTTTGAACTTTTTTTCATTTTTCATCTTTACCACCTCTTTCACTATTTAGCTATAATATTCTTAAATTGACTTATGTACTTTTGAATGAGGGATGCAAAAATTGTTAGAAATATCTATTTAAGGGTTTAGGAAGAAAATTAAGTGTTCAAACAAAGAAAAGGTGTCACTAGGCTCAAAGGGGAAACTAAGCATAAATTTTGTAAAGGAAAGCTAAAAAGACTCAATTGGTTCAAAAATGGCCTAAATCATCTCCTTCACTAAGTATAGCCTAAGATTTTACCTCGAAAGATAATTAAACAAATTCTAGAACTTAATACATAATTCAAAATTTTTGCATTCTCATAAACCTTATCTAAATTCATACAAGAAATCTAAGCAAAAGACATATAGTGCTCCAATGTAGAAAATTTCAACCTAACAATAAAGCTTAGCATAAGAATTTACATAACACTTAAACAATATTCACCTGTTTCAAAGAATCAAGACATGAAGATAACTAAGCTCTTATCATTGGATAGGTAAAAATACAAATGCATCAATTTAAATTAAAAGTTACTAACTTGGCCACTAAACTTAAAATTTCCCCCAAACTTAAAAATAATATTATCCCCAATGTTAAGAAAGTAAGGTAAAAGAATACTCCCTTGACTATCGGTTCATCTCTACATATCCTCGCCCTTATCTTCATCATGCAAGTCTTCCACTGTGGGATCATCCAGGAGAGTAGGAAAAGAGCTCATATCCATACCAACATGTTCAACATAAACACACATAATTTGTTCCATGGACTGCATACATGCCGCTTGATGATCCATTCCAAGTTCTGGCCTTTCCATCCTTTGAGACATGGAAAGATGTTAAGGTGGCCTCCGAGGTGGTGGACGACATGGAATTGAAGAAAAACTACCTTTAGCCGCTGATAACTCTTGAGCATAAAATCGATTCATAATTTTAGCATCCAACGAAGCTTTAGGCTACAAGATTTCTTCATTCTTATCCCAATTTATGCCTATTTTCTTGCATAAGGCTGTGATCAATGATGAAGACCATAGTCCATGATGAGGTAAGTGGGTAGCTTGAACAATGCTGTTGAATATCACTTGGCCTATATTGATTGACGTCCCAAAAATAATTGCATATAACAAAATAGCTCTATCCTTTGTTACATCACTAATATGTTTCATAAGAAGCAACTTCGTAGCCAAAAAGTTATACAAAAGCTTATAAACTGTCTTCATGGTATTGGATTTAAAAGATATAGGAATGCCTTTAGTCATTTTTCATTCCGCCCCCTCATCACAAAGTAAACTAAGAACCCCATCCAAATTAATGTTACGCATCAAGAATTGGCCATAGTCATCATTTTCAATATCAAGTAAGTTACAAAATTGATTGATGGTTGCATTATCAAAACGAACTTGACATCCTCGCATAAAAACTTGGCCATGTCACTAGCATTGGCATAAAATTCTCGAACAATTGGTAAGACAGCGGCCTCAAGTTGTTCACAAAATTACTTCCATTGACATTCAGTGATGACCTTATGAATAGAACTACATAGCTTAGGATGGAGATCAATGTCATGTTCCAAAATTGGGACTTTATGCACCAGTGATTGAGTATGTCTCTCAGCTACATCAGCAGACACAAATTTGCTACGGATCGAATTGAGTCCCACTACCACTTCCCTCGAGTTATTTTCTTGTGTGCCATCCCTCTCACATAAATAAAAAGTAGTTCTTCCTAAAACAAGCAACCACAATGCAATTAAATTACCCATTTAATTATATATTATTATTTTAAAGCATATATTACACCACCCACAATTTCTATGCCAATTCAAATGTTGATGGTCATCATTCATCCTCATCAAATAACTAAATGCACCACAAATCCATGAAAAGTAAAGAAAATCCAACACATCTAGTTTAATCTAGCAAAAATTGAAGCAACCCATTCATCAACAACATTATATCTTCCTCAATATTCAAGGTTAACAAATTTGAAAATTCATGGAGGAAAGTGACTTACTTGAATGGAGAATGTAGAAAATGTGGAGAATGATGTGTAAGGACAACCTTACTTGCTACAAAATAGTGATGGAATGCATAAATATTTGATGAGTGTGAAGTGGGTTGAGAAGAGAGGAAGAAATCTAAATTTTAGAGAGAGAAGGAGCCCTAGAAGATGAGAGAATGGGAAAAAATGAGTGAAATTGGGGCTTTTAAAATAAAAGCCTTGACACGGCGCCATTGTGCTCTAGCCTCAGCCTAATGTATGGGCTGGGTTAGTCATGCATCGCCTCGACGTCAAACGCTCAGCACCGCGACGACCTCTTTTTGGGTTTTTATAAGATAGGAGGCTTGATGCACAATGTCACAGTGCTGACTTCTTTGGAGCCGTAACGCTATTTTTTTTTTCAAAATTATTATACCTCATGTGATTCCCAAACTTGCAAAAAATTAGATAAAAATTAATCAAACTAAGAAAGAAAAATGAACATGACAAATTAAAATTTATAAATACTCAAATTAAAAAGAACTTCTAAAATAAACTATGTTGAGAAACTTGGGTTGCTTCTCAAGAAACGCTTCATTTAAGGTCATTAATTGGACCGTTGTGGAATTGATATGGGGTTAGAGAGATGGATGGATGATCGGTGTCGATCAATAAGTCCTCCTCAGTAATGCTTCAATCGTTGTCCATTCACCTTGAATATCTCATTGGTCAACCTATCAACAATTTTCAATGCTCCATGTGGAAACACTTTTGACATACTAAAGGGTCCTGACCATCTTAATTTCAACTTCCTTAGAAATAACTTCAATCGTGAATTAAATAACAATACTTGCTGACCTGGCTCGAAATGGCACTCGATAATCTTTTGACCATGCCATCTCTTTGTCTTTTCCTTATATAATTTGGCATTCTCATAAGCATTCAAGCGAATTTCATCCATCTCATTTAATTGAGGCAATCTTTTCTCACCAACTGTTTCTAAATCAAAATTCAATTTCTTGATGGCCAAAAATACATTATGCTCTAATTCAACTGAGAGGTGACATGTTTTCCAAACAGCAAATGATATGGGAACATACTTATTGGAGTTTTGTACGCTATATTATGCGCCCACAATGCATCGTCAAGTCTACTGGCGCAATCCTTCCGTGATGGTGATACCACTTTTTTTAGAGTTCTTTCGATTTTTTGATTTAACACTTCCACTTGTTCGTTTATCTGAGGGTGATAAGCTGTGGCTACCTTGTGTGACACTCCATACTTTATGAGTAATGCTGTAAAATATTTATTGCAAAAATGACTTCCTTTACCACTCACAATAGCTCTTGGTGTACCAAATTTGGTGAAAATATTTTTCTTTAGAAATTGCATCACCACCTTAGCATCGTTTGTAGGCAAGGCTAAGGTTTCTACCCACTTCGACACATAATCAACAGCCATCCAGATGTATCAATTGTTGAACGACGATATGAATGGTCTTATGAAATCAATTCCTCAAACATTAAAAATTTCCACTTTCAAAATGTTGTTAAGTAGCATCTCATGTCTTCTGGAAATGTTTCCCACTCTTTGACATCTGTCACAATGCAAAACAAAGCTATGAGCATCTTTGAATAATGTTGGCTAACACAAACTTGATTGAAGAACTTTGGCCACCGTTCTATCACCTCCAAAATGACCCCCATATTCTGATGGGTGACAATGTCTCAACACTTTATCAACTTTTTCCTTTAGAATGCACCTTCTTATAATTCTGTCAACACATTACTTAAACAATAAACAAATGCACTAAACAAAATATGCATAACAAACCATCAACACTAAGGAAACATCGAATTATTTAAAGCCTTAGATAACCTATTATTATTTAATGGTTCGACTCTTGGTTGTCCCCAATGGAGTCGCCAATTGTCGTAACGTGCGAGTCCGGGAACCCGACCGTCAGACACTAGTGAAAACTCTAAAAAATTAAGAGTCGCCACCAATCTTTTTTACTAGGTGCGATTGGCCACCTATTGACTCGATTCTAATCGATGAAGCCTTAAATTGATTTTAAGCCCATCGAAAAGAACCTTAAATTGGTCTACATTTTTCTAGATCTAGGTTCGAGAGTACGTTATGCCCGGGGAAGGATTAGCATCCCCGGGATGCCCGTTCCATGAACGGTATCATTTTTAGATTATCCTATTAGGCTTTAATTTTTTTTAAGTTCACTATATTTTCTTAGCTATTATTCACTTATTTTATCCCCAATCTTATTAAATTATCTTATTTGATTCTAAAATGAAATGCAAATGTGAGGTAAGATGAAATGCATGGCGTGAGATAAAAATGTCGGACGAATAACTTTTTATCGAGGACGTTTTCCCAAATCCGCCCATCATACTGGTGGGATCTGGGGTGTTCTCTCACCTAAAAAATTATCCGAGAAATTCACCTTCGCAAATTCGACGAATAAATCCCATCATCGGGGTTATCGTATGTTTTTCTTCAAAAGTTATATCGTGAATATGAACTTATTACGAGCAAAAGTCTTTTATTTAAGATATTTCCTAAGCCCTCCCATCATACTGGTGGGACTCGGGGACATCCTTTCACCTAGGGAGCTTTTCGAGAGAAACTCGCTTTCGCAAGATCCTCGAAAAAAAATCCCATCATCGCGACTTAACTCGTCAGCAGAATTACTTATATGCCATGGAATGCATGATGCAATAGAAATATATGTTATGCTTGTGAAATTAATTATTATTTATTATTATTTTTATTTTTTGAACAAATTAAATATATCATCTATTTTTAAATTTTTAAATTTTTTTAATTTATTATTTTTTAACTAATTTTTATGTAGCAAAATTTTATTTATTTAAAATGAAAATCTCAAAATCTCGAAATCGAGGCCCTCCCATCATACTAGTGGAGCCTTAATTTGGATTCCGAACCTAGGGAAAAGTGGCCTAGGATTGCAACTTCTCGCGTCCCGACCGATCATCCCATCATCGGTATATTATTTATTATTCCTATGATTAATATTATGGTGCCTTGACATTCAATCTATATATTATCATAACTATTAATATGGACCCAAAAACAAATATTTTATTATTGCAATTAATGTTTCCTTTGTCACACTATTTTAACTTTTGCTAACAAATATTATCTTTTTATCTATTCCTCTTATACTTTGTTGTATCATTTTTATTTTACTTGTTCTCTTACTTAATTTCTATTGATTGCTTACTTATTCCTATGTCTTTTCTTTCTCTTTTTTTTTTTTATTTTCATCTTATTCTTCTCATTTCTTTTGTATCTAAGCCAAATTAAAGCTATCATTATATTATTATTTTTACTATTTATTTATTTACTTTATAAATATTTGCAAACATGTACATTCTTCTAGATCCTAATTCTTTTTTTATTTTTTTTGTGATTAAGATATTTAAAACATTATATATATATATATATATATTTTAACATCTTTTATTACTAACATTATTATTTCACATTTTTTATTAATTTTAATCTTCCAAAAAGGGATTTTTTTTAATACTATGCATAAACCATTTAAGTTCACTTTATACAGCCAAATGATAAAGTTTAATCAAAGAAAACGGGCTAGTCCCCTAAACAACCAATCCATCACAAACCCAAAAAAAGAATAAGGCTTTTTACCTGATCGAGCTTGATTAACCCAGACTACTGTCGAACCTGGCCCGCCTTGGAGTGGGACTATTTGGAGTTTGGTGTGACAGCTCTCAAACAATGAAGACGGCGTTGTTTGGCGATGGAAGGGAAGCCTTGGCAAAGCGGCGTCGTTTTACCAGCATTTAAACACATTTAAGCTTTCCTTTTTTTTTCCTTTCTCCATTTTCCCCTTCCTGTTTCTCTCTCTACCGGTCGAACTTTCTCCCTTATCTTTACAAGATGTCCTTCTCACTGGCCACCCCTCACAACTGGACCTCCCTTCACCGGTGTTCTCTCCCCTACCTTGTTGTGGGCTGCTTTTCGCCAGATCTGGTGGCATAATGGTCGGCAGCACCAACAAGCGACGGCTACTCAGGCTTCCTCCCTTCGCCTTTCACCGTATCTGGTAGAGCGATGGTCGACAGCACTAACAACCGACGGTCACTCTTGCTTTCTTGCTTCTTCTTTTTGTCGGCGGCAAGCCCGAAGCTCTAGCTCTCAGCTTCTTTCTTTCGCCGATGGTGAGCCCAAAGCTTCAGCTCTCTCTCTCAAAATCGACGGTAGCAAGACCCAAATCTTATCCCCCTAAATCGGCGACAACAAGGCCCAAATCCTATCAATGCCGGCTACCCAAAACCCCTCCAAAAAAAAATCAAAATCCACCATAAAACAAACAAACAAAAACAAATCCTAAAGCAAATAAAAACAACACAACACTCATCCTTCACCCATTGTGTATTTTTTTCTATATATTTTCTTTGATTTTTTTGTATATTTGATTGAGAATTTGTGGGTTGTTGTGGCTGCTAGACTAGAATTTTTGATGTTTGATGCTGTTGTAGGGTTTTTTTTTTTGGGTTTGTTTTCGGTTGTTGCTGCCTCCTGCTCGGTTGCTATAGTGCCCCCTTTATACTGGGCTGAAAAGGCCACGCTCCACTACTTTGCCAGACGCGAAAAATTCGCGTCTGGCAGGGTGAGGGTGGTGGCTGGCAGGGTGCATTCGCACCCTGCCAGTCGTACCTCTTTTTTTTTTTAATTTTTTATTTTTAATTCATTTTTTATCATTTTTGTTTTTTATTTATGATTTGTTTTAATTAATAAAATTTTATTATGATTTTATAGTGTCTACACAAAGGATTCTAAAAAGCTAGCCATATACCACATTAACATGTCAAACTTGAAAGCAAACAACCAAAAAGCAACAAAACAATATAAAGAAATGTGAAGTTTTATGCAAAGTGTAATATATATGCAGTATCAAAGCAAGTTTTCGTGAAATGAATAAGTTATGATTTACTTACATCAGCATTGGTGTTTTCTCTTCATGTTGTGCACATTAGTATTTTTTAACACAAAAACACGAGCCTACTCCACATTCATTGTAGGAGTTGTAGAACCATCCATTGGTGGAGTCAACATTAGTTATTGTGGATGTCAGTTTGAACCTAGTGTGTTGGTTGGATTATATATTGTTAGTATTATTTGGTTAGATAAATTTTTGAAAATTTTGGTTAATAATTTGTGTTTCTAAGCTGCACTTTAGCTGGATCAGCTGCAATAATTTCAATAATGGTTAACTCTTTGGTTTCAACAATAGCTATAGCTAGTTGGTGCATATCTTTTGGCATATTGATGATTTATACAGTGAATGGTTCTTTTTCATATCTGTAATATGTATCATAGTCACATGTTGTTATTTCTTTTATATAGTATAAAGTGCTTTAAACTTACTTGTTATCTTTGTTTGAATGTGGTTGTTTCTAATATGTCCAGGTCAATATAAACTTTGGTGGCTAAGCAAGATGTACGGTAGAGAGTGCTTGGAAAGTAACAAACAAAATTAAAAGTTTGGCCTAAAAAGAAACAAATAGAATTGAATGTTTGTTAAGCAGATAATAATTCAATCGGTTATGTATGATTTTCATACACATTATTTCTTAACTATTGTAGCAACGAATATGACAATGGGGCTGATCACTTCATCTAGAAGGAAGTCTTTTTTTATCTCTTTAACTTTATCTCCATACAACACAACTTTCAAATATTTTCCACCAGATGGAAGAAATTATGGCATGAGATTTAATTTTGGTAACATAGAGTTATGAGTAAAAAGCTATAAATTTTTAGCAGTACCTCAAGTCTTTTATATAAAAGTCTCTTTTTTTCACTTTGTTTATTTTGTTTTGTAAATGAACTTTCTCAACAATTGTCATGGATTTCAAAGCTCCAATAAAATTTGGTTGTAGTTGAAATTGTATAATGCCAATTATTATTGCAAGCATACATAAGAAGTGAGCATTAAGTTTGAAGTATGTTATCAATTTCATTTTCATGAAGACATAAATAATCACCATACATGTCAATAGCATATCATTGCGAACTCGACTATTTAACTAATTAACGATTGCAAAAGAGAAGTAGCATGCTAGGTATAGGGTTAGGTCTTCAAGAATTTCCTCGATCTGAGTATTTCTTGTAAGCATTATCATGGTTTGTGAGGGAATGGGACTGAAGAAAGTTTTTCGTTGTTGATTTAAAATTTTTTGATTCAATACAAACAACTTTCCTTCAATTGAGGTGCAAATTGTGAGGCATCTGAACTTCTCATCATAAAGTGCATTTCATCTTTATGTTAAGCCAGAAAAAATTCAGAAATATGTTAGTAAATTTGTAAAAGTAGAATAGTTTTTTTAAAGTTTTTATGGTACTTGTTGTCTCTACCAGAATACAAACATTCCACTAATGTTACATATTAATTTGATTAAGTAGATAATGTAGCAAGAAAATTTATAGGGAAGTTTGACCTCTAAAACCATGTTAATAACCAATAGTTTGTAGCAAAATATTGATAGTAGAAGCCGATTTACTTTTAGTAGTTACAATTTCTAGTAACAATTCTAAAAGTGACAAAGAAGAAATTATGTGTTAGTAATAGTAGTAATAATTTGACACTAATAGTCAGTTCAAATTTAATAGTGATACTTTGAAGTAGTAGAAGTCAACACTAATATGTTTATAATGAAGGAAAGCTATTGTTAGCGGATTACAAGTATTCCAACAATCTCACATATTAGTTTGATTTAGTACATAATATAAGTGAATGTCTTAGATGGATAGTAAATGAGGTGAGTTTAAGTTGCATTCAATAATTCAAAGTTGAATATCATAATAGAAATATAAAATACATCAAGAAAGTTTTGACTTCTAAAATCATATTAAAAGTTATCACAATGTAAGAAAGCTAGGTACTCTGTGTAATGGTAATATAATTTAATAAGACCATGGTAATATAATTTAATAAAACCATGTGATTCTTTATAGTTGAAGTTTTGACTTTCACTGATGATGGTTGCTAGAAAGGGCTTAAATCTCGTAGAAATTGGTTTTCATTCTTGATGTATGTCAGTGTTCATACAAATAGAAATAAACTTCAGTGATCATGCTTTGAACTCAGTGAAGTCACCATAATGAATTCTTCCATTATAGGGATTGAATGATAACCTACCTTTAAAACTAGATATAATCAAGCTTTGACCTAAATTCTCAAGAATAGATTAGGCAAAAGAATGAAACAATGAAGGATTATTTATAGAGAAAAGAAGGAAGGAGTAAAGCATAGGAAACAAAGGCATAATAGAGTTGAGTATCAAAAATAGTTTGGGAACAAGCGCTATCATCCAAGTTGATAAGAAAGAAAAAACATTAAGAATGACTCGGGGTAAAATAAAAGCAGAAAAAGAGTGGCAAAGTAATTGGCAGGTGGAGGCTTTAGATAGTCTTAAAAGAAAAAATTGCTATAGTTAGCAGCATTAGTACATTAAAAAATAGTGATCAAAGTAGTAAAGCATAAGAAATAAAGGTACAACAAAGCGAATAATGAAAAATAGTGCAGTAGCAATCATCATCAATAAAATATATAAGAAAGAGAATACAGTAAGCTTGTTACAACAAATCACTGAGGTCAACATATAATAAGTTTTAATCGATCAATTGTTATGTATAAAATAATAATAATAAACTAAAAATAGATATTGTTGTGTAAGTGTATAAAAATATTAAGTCTAACCTAAATCTAAATTGTCAAATATTTCTTTATAGTTTATATTCTTTCATTGTGCAATAGGACAACCATCATTATTTGTAATTAAAATTTTCAAACCTTTTCAAGATGTTAGTCTTAAAAAACTACATATAATTGATCGTGTGTAAAAATAGATTTAGGTAAATATAAACCAATTTTGTCAAAGATTTGACCTTGACTCTTGTTGATAGTCATACCATAACATAACCTAACGAGAAACTGTTTCCTTGTAAATACAAATGGCCATTTATATTGTTTGGCCATTCATACTATTTGTGGTATATAAAATCGATTATCATTTTAGTGTCACAAATGATTTTGTCTTCTATTGTAGTTGCAGCTAATTGTGTGTCTATAAGTGTAGTTGCAATGCGCACGCCTATATTTTGATTCAAATTCCTTAATAGCATAGTGATAGTGCCTACTTTCAATTTTAGAGCATAATTTGGTAAGCTAGGAAATTTTAAGGATTTTAAGAATTCAATTGAATAAATGAATTGATGTTTTGGTATACAATCTGATGTTTGTGAAATTGAATAAATACTAAAATATGTTTTTATAGTTCCTGGTACTAAATCGAGTGCATACGCATTTATCAAATCTATTGTTACATTATAAGGTGTAATTATTGCTTTTTTTCTATGTTATTCAAGATCTTCATAGTAATTTTGGAAGTTATCATAAACTGTACTAATTATATTTTCTATTGGATTATTTGTGAATGATACTAATAAGTCATTCAGTATTGTTATATAATTTGAGTCATCTTTATTTTCTATCGTAAATGATTTTAAATTTCCATCACCTATGTTTAATATCCATTGTGCAAATATTTTGATCTCTTTCTTTGATTCTTCATCAAGATCATTCCTCAATAATCACATATTAGTTTTTAGATGGAAAACTTTACATTTAGATCGTAATGAGGATTGATTTATTATTGCATTAATAGTATCTGTTTTATATCCAAATTGAACAACAGGTAAAATTTTTCTAAAGCCTCCTCCTAACAAAACAATTTTTCCATTAAAAGGTTTATCAGTTGTTTATGGTTCATCATGACTAACAATATCTCTTAAAGTTCTATCTAAAGCTTCAAAACAACATCTATGTGCCATAGATGCTTCATCCCACACTATTAAACTACATGCTTGAACTAATTTATCAAGCTATGTGCTTTTTTTTATATGACATGTGGAGTGCTCGTTGATGTTAAGTGGTATTTTAAATCTTGAGTGAGCAGTTCTACCACCTAGTAATAACAAAAATGCAATATTAGATGAAGCTATAGCTAGGACTATTTTTCCTATTAATCGTATTCCTGATATTATTGTATGCCATAAGTAAGTTTTCTATGTGCCTCCATGTCCATATATAAAAACCATTTGTCTTTCATATTTGTCCTTCATTGTTGTCCATTGACTATTTAATACATTAATAAATTTGCAATTGTTCTAGGTTTAGATTTGATTACAAATTCAAGTGTACTTGTTGAAGATCCACTAATTCATTTCTTCATGTATTAATCTATTTTGTCCAAGATGAACATTTTGTTGTTTTAGCATAAGTAGTTTGAATTCAAATAAAGAGTTACAATTTTTGTGAAATAAATCTTATAAAGCAATTAAGACAATTTTTAAGATCATTTTCTAGGATAGTATACTATAAATTTCCATATGTTTGTTTTAATCTATATTCAATGTCTTCTGAAAATAGTTTCCAATTATTTTTAAAAAGGGCTATTGGATTTCTTACTTGACAAAACATTACTATTGTTACAAATGATTGTCGTAGTTGTTTACTTGGAGCCCAATGTGAAAGTTTGAATCAATGCATCATCCCATTCTTGGTCATTTCCTAACAATCCATGGGCTTTACATGCCTCTTAAAAAGTTTCATAACTTATTCCATTTACTATTCTAATTTGTCCATAGCAAGTTGCTCCTTGTACTATATTTGATAGCATACATAGAAAGTATAATTCACCTACTGTGGGATATACATAATTGATTCTACCTATTCATCTTCCTTGTTTTTTTTTTTTTCATTTTATTTCTTGTTGATGCCAAACATACTTTGTAGGAAAGTTTACATAAAGTAAATGTCTATCACTTTCATCTGTTTGGTTACTAGTCATCCATTTAGTGAAGGTTGTTTTGTTGATATCTGATTTATGTATAACTCTAGCTTTATTGTCATTGTCATGAAAGTATATGTTTTGTTGATCAAGTAAGTGAATTACTAATCTTTGAATTGTTGGTTCTCTATGGTTTATTGGAAACCTAAAAAATCTCCAACAAAGCTCATAAGCCAATAAATATCTACAATCTAAATATGTCTTAATTTCATCTATTTCAAAGCATTTTTTGCATGACTTTCAACACTATTTGTGTTGATGTTTTCTAAAACAACTTTTGCTTTATCTAATCCTTTATTGATATATTTGAATAAGCATTTTATTGCTCTAGATTGTCCACAAATTTCAACATTAATATGAGTCTAATATTTGATAATCAAGTCTACATTATATGGTATTGCATATCTATTATCTAATTCAATACCATTTTTGACAACTTTATTTTGTGGGATATTTCTTCTTCGATATATTGGGAATCTATCTTTATTAATTGTAGTTGTTTTTTGGAAATCTTTAGGAAAATATTTGGAATAGAATTCTTTACTTGTGCATGGAAAGCGTGGGTGTGACACACCACATGGTCCATGGACCATAAAGTCTACCACAGCTTGGTATGCAATTAGATCTACATGTTGGTTTGGCAATTCAACTGATATGATTGTATCTATATCTTCAAGGGATATACATTTATGGTCACAGTGTAACCATGGAAGTATAAAGACATGAGGCAATCCTTGTTTTTGAAATTCAATGGTATAATTCATTGAATATTAAACAGTAAAAAAGTGTATTAGTATTTAGTTAAAATAAATTCTTTGATCATAAAAAACTATTTTTTTCTATAGAATTTGAAATATTTGATTTATTTTACGACTTACTAGCTATGGTAGGACCAAAGTGTTCGTTCTTCATCAGATAATACATTAAATAGTAAAGTTTAATTTTAAAAACTCTTGAAATTATATCTAGCCTATCTCTTGGTCTTTGATGCAGGATTAAACTTAGTGCACTTTCAATTTCTTTCCATCGTGTATTGTATGTGAATGTAATGAAAAAGTCTAGACAACCATAGTGTCTACTGATGGCCATAGCATTTTGGTAATTTTGTAGTAAATATCTAGGACCATTAGTAAAACTTGCAGGTAATACGTTTACTTATAGTATTTGCATTGTAATCACCTTTTGCCAATACCTCTTTTAAACCTTTGTATAGTTCAACTCTAAAATTTTTTTGATTATTTCTTATTATAATAATATTTCTTCTTCTATATTTGCAAGTGCATCTACTATGAATTGTTAAAAAAAGTTGATCCTTTTTTAGTAATGTGTTTTTAACTATTGTTCGTTGTTGGATTATATAAGCATAATATTCTTGCATTGTTACATTTTGTCTTTTAGGTTTTTTTCTTATTGGTGAGTGAATATAATATATATTATGAATGTAAACATCTTCACCATAAGAGAAAAGAAGAAGGCATTGCATGACCATGAAAGCGAGATAGAGTTCAGTTATTCACTTAAGTCCTTCATTAACATGATCTATTATTATATCTCGATGGCTATCATATTCTTCTAAATCACCTATTATGAAGGTTGCAATTTCAGAGTAGTTGGGAGTTTATAGTTTGACTTATCATTGTCACATGCTACTATAAATTCTTAATTATGGAGGTGCATAGTTTGTCATTGTAAATCTATCCCTAGTTAATCTAAATACTTTAACAATTTGGTTATTTTCATCAAGCATTTTCATAAAACTTTCTACTATCAATCTATCACTAGCAGTCATATTGTCTACACAAAAATTCTATAGCCTATTTAAGATTTCATTTTCTGTGTCATATACATATAGTTGTGTAAATTTTAGTCTGTTTTCAATTATTGGAAGAAGGGAACCTATCTTATGATGATTTTGTCCATTAATTTTAAAAATGTATAGTTTTGCTCTATTGTTTATTGAATAATCGATTTTACAACCTAATGATGTAAATTGAAACATACTATTATAAAGTCTTATATTATCTTTAAATCTAACTCTCTATAATTTGTGTTGTCATTAAGTGAATCATCTAGAAAAGTAGATGTTCGCATAAAGGGTGGTATTTTGACTATGCCTTTTTTGCAACAAAGACTAAAAGTTGGGTTTTACTCCTTTTTGATATATCAGTTCTTTTTTCATACCAAATGTAAGCACAACAAAAAGGACAAACATAAGTTGGTCCTTTGAAGCAAAAAGCTGGGTACCACTTTCCTATTAAATGAATCAAAAATCAAAATAAAGGTATGTTAATATTAAAATTGATAAAATAGATTGAATGATTTAAGGTAGTTATTTTAATATTAATAATTTAACTTACGTAAGTGGGTAATAGTAGATGCTTTAGTAGATTGTTGTCTTTGTGCTAAAACCACTATTGGATTGATGACCAATATCTTCCATTTTACCTTCATCATTTATGTTACAAAAAAATGTAATCGAATAACTCTGATGTTTTATTTTTTAATCCCATTAAATTGAGAAGAAGTACTTTTACCATTGTTGCTGTCATTCAAAGTAGCAATCAATTCAACACCACAAAAAAAAAAAAATATGATCATTGATGGTTTGAAGAGAAATCATGATCCATGATTGCAACATCGTTTGCAGAGTACTGATTGTAACTAGCTGAGGAAAAATATGTAAAATCAACTTTTCTTTTTTTGCTGTTATTTTTTGTTGAACTAGACATGGAGAAAGTTGTTATGTGTTCTATGAGAGTTTTTTGTATCTCTCATTCAAGATTAACAGTAGAATGTACAATAACATGGCCTCCAATAGTTGCATGAATAACATTTGATATGTTTTTGTGTTGTTCTAGATGATTATTTGATTTTAAATAGTTATTTGACTTAATATTCATTTTGTTTTGTTTAGCAACACAATTATTTTCATTGGTGACAAACCGTTTGCTACTTTTATTTACTAACACATAAGAATTGTAAGATTTCTTTTGAGTTTTAGATCTCTCAGCTTTCAATTTTCTCATTCTGTTAGATCTATTTTGTTTCCATTGATTATATTGATCCATCAAAATGTGCAAACTAAAAATTGTAAAAAGATAATAAAAATTGCTTTTAAAAAAAGCACCAACAATATAAAAATAAATAACTAAATATGTAGCAATCTATAACAAAAATAAGTTGAAACACTTTACTGTAAGCAATTTCAATATGGTTTGTTATTGATTGAAGCACAACAGAGTGTACTGCAAAATGATCAACAAAGAAGATATTAGCAACCATTAACAGAAATTAATATGATCCAATATTATATATAGCAATAAAATTATATTTTTGGAGAATAACAAAAAAATCAGAAGGTAGATTTAAAATGCTAATAGTCAAATGTCAATACATACACTTACCTGTTGTATTGCACTGCAGCTTTTCATAGCTAAAGGAATGGTCATAGTTAATAACAGTCATAGAATGGTCAAATTTTGAAAAGATTAAGCATCCTTCTCATAGCTAAAGGAAGAAGAGCTTGCACTGTAGCTTGTGGATCTTGTTTGATGGTCAATCCTTCCTTTAATAGTGAGAAGGATTTTTTTTTCTAACCGAAATTCAACCATCGATGACAATACAAAATGTTGCTGCTCTAAGCCAGAAGTTAAACAAATGCCATAAATGAATCAATAAAAAATAATAAATAGCAAGAAAAAACTAAGGATAAAATAACAGTAGGAAAACAATAACAAAACAACCAAGAAGCAAGTGCTTTACAAAACTTTTTGACAAAAAAATGCCAAACTTAAAAAGAACAGTAACCATGCATAAGGCCAAAATAACAATAGTATAAAGAGTAGCAATATAACTGGAAAGCAAGGACTTTAGAAAGCATTATAATAACAATCAATCACTAAACATCATGCTTTTATCAATATCAAACTTAGCTATGTTATCAAGTAAAGGGTAACAAATACCTACACTTACTTGGTTAATCAGTAGACTTATCCAAATTTTGTTCATATTGAAAAAGAAGATCAATAAGAAACCAGTACAATAATTACAGGCAGAAAATTCTAAAAATCAGATAAAAAATACAACAATGGTTGAGTAATTATAAAAATCTGCTACGCTTAGCAACATCAGAATATCAAAAGACAACAATGAAATTAGGAAGGCATATATAAGAAAGGCACAACAAAACTGAACGTTGAAAATAAAGTGGCAGCAAATATCATCAACCAAACCATATGAAAGATAATGGAGCAAGCAGAACCTAAAAGCCAAATAACAATAGAAAACGATGGCTAAAAATACTCTTAAATTAATCTGCACTAATTGGAGGGCATTACAGATAATTTTAAGAACAATCTGAGCATTAAAAAATTACAAAAAAAAAATTGAAAATCAATTATACACTTCTTTTATTTTAAAAATACAGAAAAGCATACGGTTGTTTACTCAATATTCAAGAATAGAACCATACAATAAATCATATATTTCTACTATTGTTAACAATGTACATTTCTTTACAGGTTTTATATACAACTTAGAATATACATGATTGATCACACATTGATGACTGCTCTTAACAGAAGCTATGATTTACGAAATTATCAATATACAAAAAAACACACAGTAATTGGCTTTATAAACCTAATTCAAAAAACTTAAGGCATGATGAAAATAAGTCTCTTCTTTAGCAATAGCCAATACTCACTTAGATAATTATGCCTTTCATTTAAATCTTACTCACATGAAAACAGTGTAAAAAATTAGTAAGAAACCACAACAATAATAGCAAACGAATTAACAAAAATCACACCACAAAATAAGGCTTCTTCCCTAGCTAAATTTAAACATATCATTATTTGTAACCAAACAGAACAGTGAGACATTTAAATCCAAATGTTGTAACTATGATGACAATAAATGACTATGAATGGTGTTTCCCTCAAAACAAAACACTTCATGAACCAAAATATAATACATAAACTCAAAATTCATACACCTACTACAAATAAAATTAGTCAACATTTATAAGAGAACCATTCTGCTGACCCCCTTTGCTAAAACCCTAAATAATGTTTCTTACTTTCCAATTTTATTGGTATGTTTGGGAATCTCAACTACAGATACCTACATGTAAATATTGCTGCATGCAAAATTTAAGGCAAGTGATAATCTCGTAATCTATCTATGTCTAACATATTTATGATAAAGAAACTAGAAACTTTATATGTGCATTATAGTCTTAACACTAAAAAATATAACAACTTCTAAAATGTAGGTACCAATATTTTCTAACATGTAGATAGCAATTAAATAAAATGACTTCTTATCAACTAGAGGTGAAAAAAAGTTTTACTTAAAACAAAGCAATTCATGATGAATAAGACATAAATTAAATAATTAACTAACAGGGAAAACTCACCTTGTTAAACACCCCTTCAATCCAAATCTTCTTCACATGAAATAGAGCGTAAAAAATCACTAAGAGAACACAACAATAATTGTAATCAAAAGAGTAAAAATCACTATAGAAAAATGACACTTTTGTTCCAATTTAATTTATATAGTGTATTGTTTGTAAACATTAATATAATGTACACAAAACTCTAAACCTATGAACAGATAACACTACTAATATATTCTTTTTAAACCCAATCAACCAAACGTAAAGCATAATCAAACTAAATCTGTTTTTAGGTCAAACCCAATTCCAAAAAACCTAAGGCATGATAAAAGTAAATGTGTTCTTTAGATTTTTAAATGCAATTCAGCAAACACAAAGCATAATCAAACTAAATATGTTGTTTGGGCAAGAAACTCAAAACCAAAAAGATAGTGAAAACTAAAGTATTAACAATAGAAGCGTTAGACTATAACCTTAGAAAGCAACACTACCTCAACACATAAACTAGAATCTCAAAACACAATAGTAGAAGTGCAAAACAATAACCTTCAAAAGCTAAACCATCGAAAGTTGAACAACTAAAAAACCATAAAAAACCTATAAGGAGAGCCAGAAAGGACAAACAACAAGCCAAGAAAGGAAGATGAATTGAAAGCATAAAATGATGGAAAAAACAAGTAAGATGAACCAAAAGGAAAAATCGATACAAGAAATTTTTGAAGAAGTAAAAAATACCCTCACTTGAGTCGATAATATTGAGGGACACAATGGGTGAAAGACCTAGAGAAGATAGCACTGCATCAAGTGGCCAAAATTAAATAAGGAACTCATTCCAACCATACACGTAGCGGATCATACAAACAAGCTCGGTAGAAACCTCTTCGCGATGAGCTTAAACATCAACAGTGCAAAGACAAACAGTCGCCCAAAATATGATTCATGAAAAAACCTCTCTGAAAATGTCACTCAGGATTCATCCAAAGATACTAAAAAGATGGAGTGATACCTCTTAAAAATCGATGGATTCAAGACTAAAAGCATGTTTCCTTACTAAAACTGTCGAATAGAGGTATCCTTTTACTTTTCATATTCTGAAGCTCTTTGCAAATTCAGCCCATAGGCTCAAAGCCGAAACATTTAAACTCTCTCCAAATTCAACTCGGCAACCCAAAGGAATTACAAGGAAACCCAAGGCTGCCTAAAGCAAATGCAAGGAAGCCTAAACCTTGTCCACCCGATGTGCAAAGGAAACCACAAAACCCAGTCCACGTGGCACGTAAAGGAAGCCAAAATGTGGCCTAACATGCAAGCTCCTTTAGAGCTTCCTTCTACTATAGTAGTATAAATGTTATAATTATATAAATACTTGACAAAGAATAAAATATTTTCTCAAAGATTTCAAACTCCACTTCTAATATATTGCAGAATCATCATTTTGTATATGTCAAAGAAAAAAAACGAAACATTCTTTATGTTACGATAATATGGAGTGTTCGAATAATAAAAGAATAAGCAAAATCGACTTCACTCTAATAGTCACTATGTTTAAGGTCTATTTTGCCCCCACCACTCGGTATGTAAAAAAGACTGTGTGAATAGCCTCGATAATATAATAAAACTAACATCTAACTTTGTCTTACCCTTACGAGATTAGATTGCTAGACACAACTAGAGGGTCGTAGAGTTGTCATGACCTTATAATCTACCTTTTGTAGCAAGCCAATTATGAGGAATTTGGACATTTTAGTAAACGGTAAGAACTTATGCTTAAGTGCCTTTGTCTAATTTTTTAATTCATGTCTCAAACTAGTTGCTAGCAAGTCTTTATATAGACTTATAAGTGTTTCTTCTTTTTTGTACACAACCTTTAATTTGAAGTGCCTCTTTGCTTTTGGACACAATCTTTAATTTAAATATTAAACCATTGGATTAAAGGTATTTTAATTATAGTCACATTATTAAGTGATTATGGACACAACCTTTCATTTTTAAAACACACCAACAATTCTCCACCATTTTCAAACTTTCCAAATACCAACAACTGTAGGAATCCTATACATATATAAAGGTGTTAGTGACATTTGAAACGTCACTTAGTGAAATGTGTTGTCTCTAGTCTGAATTGTATGGATGACTAAGTATTGAACCAATGATTTTTCAATGACTAGTTGGGACATAAATCACACATAAAATTCCTACTCAATTTGTACCTAGTTTTGCCAACACAACTTTGTGTAAGTGTTGTTAGAGTCAGCCTTTAACTCTTAAAAGCAACCACACTTCTCTCTCACATAGGTAGCACCTATCAAAAGAACCCTCATAAGTACGGTACTTCAACAAATACATTTTATAGGTCCATTAAGAACTTATGTTCAACCTTACCTTTACACCTTTACTAAGTGGATTTGCCAAAATTTGACTAAACCTTACATAACTTATACTGATTATACCGTAACTAATATGTCGAAGTCCAATGTATCTATTTTTTCCATTATACACTTGATTATATGCTTTTGACATCATAGCTTCACTTTCACAATGGATTAAAATTGGTGACATGGTTTTCGCCACAATAAAATTCCATAGAGTGAATCTTTTAACCATTTTGCTCTTGATTGATAGATGCTAAGGCTATAAACTCTGCTACCATGGTGGAATATGCTTGACACAATTTTTTTTTAGAACCCTAAGAAACCACCAATTGTAAAAATCGAACATATAGTCGAGGTATAATCATTTCTATTTGAGTTCCAAATAGCATTTGTAAATCCCTTTAGAACTGAAAGAAAACTTGAATAAAAAATGCCATAGTTTATTATACTCATTAAGTACTTTAGAACTCTATGAATTGCATACTAATGCCCTTTACTTGGATTACTTGTAAATCGACTTGGCTTCTCAACCACAAAAATGATGTTTGGCCTTGTACACGTCATAGCATACATTAGACATCTTATAAATATACATACAATTCCTCTTTTGCCCAATTTCCTTTTTTTTTTAATTTAGAAACTTTTATTATGGCTCGACATCTCTAAACTCTTAAATAATTAAAGTTTGGATTTTCTTCTATTTAGAACTCATACTCCTTTTGTTTGGGATTTTGTTTAGTACTTGGAAAGCTAATAATAAAGCTTTGCCCTGAAACCTCTTTTCTAAATAAAAATTAAAAAGCATAACATTATCCATTTCTATTAAAACTTGATTTTTATGTTCTGCTATGCCATTTTGTTCTGATGCACATGGAGCTACACTTTCATGAGTAGGGCAATTATACGGAGGTACAACAATCCTAGGATTTGGCAGATAATGAGATCATTGAAGCCCAAAATCAGGGGTTGGAAAAAGAGATATGGAAACTTATTGAGAATAGGTAGTTTGAGGCAAACAGGGAAGAACTTAGAGAGGTTATCATTAGCAAGACAATAAAGTTATAGGGGTTTTATAGGGTGGAGGAGCGTGATTGGTAGCAAAAGTCACAAGTTAAGTGGGTTCTTGAAGAGGACCGTAATACTCGATTTTTTCATGCGATGGCTTCCACAAGGTAGAAGGGAAACTTTTTGATAAAATCATGATGAATGAATAGTTGGTCAAAGAGTTGAAGTGAATTAAAAAAGAATTGGCTAAACTTTTTAGATCTATTTATAGCAAAAAATAGGTCTTGGAGCTTTGGGATATAGACTGTATTAGTAAAAAACTAATTGAACAGTCAGCTAGCAGCATTGACAAGCCTTCTATAGTTGAGGAATTACGGGATACTATCTAAAGTTACGATAGGAGCAAGGCTTTGGCATCGGATGGGTATAACTTTGAGTTCTTCAAAAGTCAACGGGAGGTGATTAAGGAAAACATAATGGAGTTCATGTACTATCTTTACATAACCAAAAAGCTAAATAAGGATGTTAACTCTTCCTTTATCACTTGGTGCCTAAATGTGAAAACCTAAAAACTGTTGGCGAATATAGGCCTATTAGCCTTGCAGGAGTAATTACAAAGTTATGGCAAAAGTCCTTGTTAACAGATTAAGGGAGGTTACATATGAGGTGGTGGATCCGAATTAGTTCACTTTTATTAGAGGTAGGTAATTATTGGACTGCATGCTTATTACGAATGAGATTATAAATTATGCCAATAAAAAAAAAAATAGAAAGGTCCTCTTTAAAGTGAATTTTGAAAAAGCCTACGAAATGTTGATTGAGGCTTTTTGGAAATCACAATGAGGAAAATAGGCTTTGGTTGGAAATAGAGAGAGTGGATAATGTCGTGTATATCAACGGCATCAGTTTCTATTTTAGTTAATGGAGATCTAATTGAAAGGTTTGCGATGGTGTGAAGCTTAAGGTAAGGATGGCCTATTTCTTTTTTCTTTTTAATTTAATTGTTTAAGTTTTTAGTGTACTCATGACTAAAACAAATGAAACAAGAATATGTGAAGGCATCAAGATAGGGAGATTAGGGGTGATTGTATAGCACTTATAATTCATGAATGACACAATGATTTTGTGCAAACCGAACATGGACTACCTTATTGGAGCTAGGAAGGTCTTAAGGCACTTCCAGGATATTTTAGGGCTCAAAGTTAACTTTTAGAAAAGTTATGTTTTTACGGTTTCGGTTAACAATCAGTTATTATCGTCTTTGTTAAAAGTTATTTAATGTAAAGTATGGGAACTACCTTATTCTTACCTAGGAATGACATTGGGGGCAAATTGACACTCAATTAGAATATAGAAACGATTATTGAGCACTTTTAAGCTAGACTTGTCACATAGAAAACAAAAACTCTATCCTTAAGAGGTGGGGGGGGGGAAGACATAATCTTATAAGTTCAGTTTTTTTGAGCCTTCCTATATTTTTTATGTCCATTTTCCAAATGTCAAAAAGGGTTAAGGAAAAGCTTGAATGTATTTAAAGGAAATTCTGATGGAGTTGCACCGATTTGAAAAATAAAATGCATTATGTGGATTGGGCTACTGTCAGTAAATATAAAGATTGTGGAAGCCTAGGTATTATTGACCTTGAGGTTAGAAAAAAGGATTGCTCACTAAATGGTTATGGAGGTATGGTAATGAACCGAATAGTTTGTGGTGCAAAGTGATTGATTGGAGGAGCGAAGGGAATAATACTAAGTTACTACCGATTTTTAAGAAAGCTAAGTGCACTTCAAAGTTATGGGGGATTACACTAAGACCATTAGATACAAAAAATAGATTTCATCTTATGATGTCCTCAACATTAGATGTTACGTTTGGTAATAGGGAAAAAATAGAATTTTACGATGATGAGTAGACTGGTAAGGGATCATTAAAGTTTAGATTCCTTAGAATTTATGAGCTGACCATTACGAAACAAGGGAGAGTGTGTGACTTTGGGGAATGAAAGGGTGAGTGGTGGAAATGGAAGGTTCGGTTGATGAGGGATACCTTTAATTAGGAGTTGGAGTGGTGGAAAATTTTTGTGAGATGTTAGGGGAATTTGTCATTAATAGAGATTTAAAGGACAGAGTTATGTAGAAAAGTACAATTAGTGAGGCTTATTCTACTAAGTCTTTTTGTTGGATGGTCCTTGAGAGAAATGTATTCAAATCTAATTTTTAAAAACTTGTTTGGGTAGGCATCGCCTTTTACAAGGTTGAGATTTTTTGTTGGTAGCTTTTGTAAAAGAAGATAATGCTTAAAGAGGAGCTAGCAAAATGTGGTTTGATTAGCCATAACACATCCATGTGTTCTTTGTGTGGGAAGGTGGTTGTATATGTCTAACATTAGTTTTAATGATGTGGAGGATCTAGTCCAGTTGGTATGAGATATGAACGGTGGTTTAGGTTTCACCAAAATAGCAAATTTTCTTCTTATTTATGTGGAATAACGTGCATGTTAGCTCACGTGAGATTAAAATATGAAGGATGATCTTTTTTTTTAGTTGTTTAGACAATATGGAAAATGAGGAATGAGATAACGTTTGAGGCGAAAAGCTGGGATAAGCAGTAAGTCTTTGACTTTTCTTGTTTCCATGTGGTTTATTAGGTGAATGCTTTGTGGTCAAAGGTGAATAGGTCCATCCTCGATAATTTCAGATTCCCAACGTCAGTAACAACCACTATGTAGGCTAAAAAAATAAGAGATGGTTATGAATGGAAAGCTCTACCAAGGAATGCCCTTAAATTTAATATGGATGGAACAACTTAAGGAAAACTAGGTGAAGCGAGAATATGTGGCATGTTGAGAAAAAAGGAAAGTGAGATTTTGATACTATTCTTTAAGTCAATTGGTACGATGGACTCAAATTTAGCGAAACTGCTAGCTATCAAAGAGGTAGTCTTTTTGTTCACCTCCTCTAAGTGGGTAGCCTCCCATTATTTTATAATTGAATCAAACTCTAAAAAGGTGGTTAAATGGGTGTCTGAACTTGCCTCGACACCGTGGAACACGAGGAAATGGATTTTATGAATTGAGAACCTAAAAAGGAAGCTAAACAGGTGGCAGATTAACAATATTCCTCAAGAAGCTAATGGCCTAGCAGATTCATTAGCCAAAGAAGGAATTAGTAGGCAATCTGATTTACATACATTTGTCTATGAGAGCTTTCAAGAAGGGTGATTAACTTGGGATGCTATTACTAGTAGGTCTTTTACTTAGCTTTTTGTTTTTAAGGGTTTCCCACTTTTAATGTCTCATGGTATGGTTGACACTTCTAGGCATTGTGTATTTGATGTGCTGTGTTCTAGTTCTTTCTTAGGGAGGTATCTTTTTTATGTGCAAAGGTTCTATGTGTGTTGTTATTTGTGGGTTTGCTTTTATAACTAGTGTTTTAAATCGATATGTGTTATGACTAAGGGGGCATAGTGACCGAAAACATTAACTTTGATGAGGTGTTGTTTTAGCACCCTATTTAATGAAAATTCTCTTTCTAAAAAAAATAATAACAGTGGACTCGAAATGCATGGGATTATAGTATTCACCTCCTCTATCATTTTACAAACATTAAATAAATGATTCACAATGTAATTCAACTTCAATTTTATAAATTCTAAACTTCTATGTAACCATCTTTAGAATGCAATAAATAAACTTGGCAATATCTAGAAAAATCATCTATAAATGTCACGAACTATTTTTTCCACCAATAGATGAACTACTGTGCAAATCACAAACCTCAGTATGTATTAATGCAAGCAATTTAAAGTTTTTTTTTTATACTTTAGGGAATAAACTTCTTGTTATTTTAGTAACCATGAAAGTTTTACACATATCATGGTTTTTATCAAAGGCATGGATTAAATCTGAATTAGCCATTTCATGCATTCTTCTATAATTAACATGGCCTAAACTATTACGGCATAAACTTGATGATTATATATTACTAATAGAAACATTATTATTAATGTTAAGTTTAAACATGCTTTATGTTGTCGATTTTGCCCACTCAAGTATACGTATAGAATAAGTAATATAGACAGTAAGTCCAAATTATTGTTCCCACAAGGATTTATTTCTAAAGTTTCAGTAAGTACTAGATTATATAACAATTTAATCTCATTTAGGCTAACCGACAATTGAAAAGCTAATCAAAGACAAAATTAACAATAAATTAACCAGCAAAAACTAAATATGTTGAGAAAAGCAGTAAATTCAGGACTTAGGATCATGGGTTCGTTCAACATTTCATCTTATAACAGCTTTTCTTGTTATTTATCTTTCTTAAGTGATTTTACTAACCTAGAATCCAAAGCTATGAATAAGTCTCCGTCGAAATGCTTGTACAAATACCTTAGTTCACAATATGTCTATAGGAATCAGTTAAATTAAGTTTATTAAGCAAGTGTCTTAATTGGTTATGTATGGCAATTGGTGTATGTCTACTCGAATTGTGAATCAGATTACCTAAGTGACGTGAACATACATTAGTCAACTCTTAGTCCAACCTAAAATCTCTCTGTCGAGTTTCAATTAGATTCACAAATCAATTAATTATTAATTAGGAAATTAAAGGCATTAAGAGCAGATTTAGATAAGTAAAATGATACCCATTCATGATAAATAATAGAAAAACCATTATTTAGACTACATATTGAAATCCACCATAATCCTAGATAAGAAAATTAGTTCATCATATTTAAATAAAACACTATAAAATGAATTTTAGCTATGAATTCAAAATAAGAAAATAAGAATAACACAAAAGGAAAAAAATAAACTAATGTTGAAACCTAGTTGATTGCAAATCTCTCTCAATTGCTCTTGAATTTTTGCTTGACTCTAAACTCCAATACTCGAGAAAAGCTGCAGTCGTCTCTCTCTTTCTAAATGTTCTCAAAAAGTCTCTTAAATATGTGCAAGATGACATACTTTCCAATTTCCTGTTAGAATTTTTAATTTTAGAAATAAGGGTGGTGCCACAACCATGACTTTTTGGCATTGTGATGCTATGACAAGCTTAGGTAGAGCCACAACGCTCCTTTTCTAGCGCTACAATGTTGTACTCTCCACGTTTAGATGATTCACCCATTCAGCCCAACATTGCGACCACAAGCTTTTAGTGTTACAACGGTGTTCCCTTCAGTGTCGCAACCTCAATCACCATGCTACCTTGTGTGCAGTCTACATTTATCTATCATTTTTAGATAAGATGTTCACCTTAATCTGGTCTGAACCAGGTGAGATGGTAAACATAAAAATTGTAGCCCATTCTCTCAGCTTTCCAATGAATTAAAATCACATCAATTTGACCTCTGTAGCTCAAGTTGTCTTTAAATTACTATAGCAAGTGCGAGTGACACCTTCACCATACTGATGCTATCATAACTCAGTTTCACCTTGCTCATCATATATCCCGCACAAAAAACCATGAGAGAAATTGACATTGACACTTCTTAAAGTAAATTAAAAACAAAATAAAGTAAAATTAAACTAAAACAACCTAATTTAACTATCAACATGTAATCTAACTTACATTAGAAAAACACCTAAAATGCTAAAATTCGAACTTAAAACTCAAAGGTCTAGCTACTAAAGCCCCCAAAATGTGTTAAAAATAACTTTATATAACAGAGTTATCACTTTCATACAAACAACCACTTTGCACATACAGTCCACCATTTGTAAGGATGAACTTTTTTTTTTTAAAGAGCTGAATATTATTCACAATTGCAAAAGAAACAATAGGAGCAACTCCACCTATTGCTCATATCAGCAAAAATTGTAGACCATCAAATGCTCTACAGTTCAAATTTTAACAAAAACCCTTACAAATTCTATACATTCCCATCTGTATGAGGTTAGCATGACTTCCCCACAGTCATTAAAAGGATGAGCAAATCATGACAACAAAAAACTTTATGTCCCCTGTACACAAAAGTTTCCTACAACAGCAAGGAAACAAGCAAAATCAAGACAAAATATATACCCCAAAGCATACCACATATCAACCACCCTAAGAGAGAAGTCAGAACCATGAACCATCTATAGAACATGAAGCAATTGATCTGGTCACCATCATGTATAATCAACATAACAAAAAAAATAAAAATGCCATCATCATGCAGCAATTAAATTTCAGCCACAGCATCATTAAGGACCCATAATAATTCTTCCAATCTCAACACCCCCACCTTGGCCAAAGAGTTCGCAACTCCATTTGTAGACCTAGTGATTTTTTTGAAATTACAGTGTTATAGATTACTTTTATAAAGCTCCATCTGTATTAGAATACCTCTAATTCTCCAAGGCATAATCAATGGATTCGTTGCCCATTTCACTACATTCTGAATCGCTTTCAATAATGATTTCATGATAATTTTATTTTATAGAATTATTTTAGTCCATTTTGTTATGAAATATTAGCTCAGTTCTAAATTTTCAATTATAATTTACTTATTTTTAGTTGTTTTTATACTTAGTTTATTTTTAACTGAGTTATTTTAATTTTATGTTATTTTTTTAATTTGGTTATTATTTATTAGTTTTTATATTTTTTGTAGGAACTAAAGGAATTGGGCTTTATTTTGAAAGGTAAGGTGTTGAAAGGCCCAGAAGTTTGTTTGCATATGCTTTAGTTTTTTTGCCATAACTAGCGCTACAAAACCCTAAATGATGTGATTCTTAGACCATTGGAAAGCTAAGAGACAGAGTTATAATTTTTATGAAGATCACTTTACCTAGTTCTGCATTGAAGATAAAGAAAATTGTGTCAAAAAATGGGCCTCTTGTTACACTTTTAAGCCCAATTAAACCATAGTTCAACTTAGGGAACTTTAGGTTAAGTTTATTAGTATAAATAGGATTTTTTAAGAACATTAGGGTAGACAACTTTTGGAGATTCAAGAAGCTAGAAGTTGAGGCTAAAACTTGGAGATCAAGGTGGCAAATATTGTTTTGTTTTCTTCTTTAGCTTTTATTTTTCTTGTTACTCTAAATGATTTAATTAAATGCAATGTTATTTGTCATTGTGATCATGAATAGCTAATTTTCGTTTTCTAGGATTGCAATTGAACTCACATGTAATTTAAATTTTTTATCTCTTTCTTGCTTAGCTTTAATGAGATTTTAATTGTGTATTCCAATTTGTTCCTAATGCTTTTAATTGCCTGATCACCAATTAAATTGATTTAGGAACCTAAACAAACTTAGAAAAGGGAGTTTAGTGTAGACTAAAATTGAGATAGCATATGATCATATTAAGTGATTTGTGTATAAGATAGGGATATACCTATAGGCCATATATAGCCAGATTAGAGCTTGAACTTAAGAATCTATTTTAATTTCAATTCACATAGGGATATAGTGTTTTGGTTAAAATAGATATTTTTATAAGATAAGTCGAGAGATCCTTATAAATAATTTAGGACTCTAGGTTAGCAATTCAACCCATTGAAGTAAGTTAAGGAAGAGAGGTAAGATTTAGATGAAGTGTGAGGGATATTGTAATCCTAGGCTTGTTTGATTTGATATTTACTCAAGCTATCATTATTTTGATTTTTCTTGTTAGTTTAAATTTTAGTTAATTAGTTTTAGTTAATCAATTAATTTTGAGTGTTTGGAAAAGATTAGTTTGTTTTAATTTTAGTACTTAGTAAAATTTTAGATCAATTCTCTATGGGATCGATACTCTATTTCCTAATATACTGTTTATTCGATACGTATACTTGCGTAGTGAAATTTTAACTGACAAGTTTTTGGCGCCGTTGTCGGGGACCTATTTCTAGAATTTTTACTAATAGTAATACCAAGCAATTTAGTCTTACTTCAAATTTTATTTTTCTTGTTTTATTATTAGATTTTATTCGCTTGCAGATATCTTTGGTCATTGTATGCAAAGAAGAAATAACTTGAATCTTGTTCCTTTTGATCCTGAGATAGAAAGAACTTTCAGAAGATGTCGAAGAAAGAATTTGCAAGTTGCGACTTTTAATTAGACAATGACTAAGGATAACAATAACAATGGAAATAATGCCATTAATCTGGTTCCCGAAGCAAATAGAGCACTGTGAGATTATGCTGTTCCTTTTTTTTGCAAGGTTTGCACCAAAGCATTAGGAGACCTTCCATCAATGTGAATAATTTCGAAATTAAACCAGCTTACATTCAAATGATTCGGTCTTCAATCCAGTTTGGTAGGCTACCTAGTGATGATCTTAATTCTCATTTGGTAAATTTTTCGGAGATTTGCGATACCTTTAAATACAATGGAGTAACTGATGATGCTATTGGATTAAGACTATCTCCATTTTCTCTAAAGGAAAAAGCAAAAAGCTAGATTAATTCACTGCCCAATGGGTCCCTCACTACATGGGAGGACTTAGCGCAAAAGTTTCTTGCAAAGTTTTTTCCACCTGTAAAGACTGCAAGGATGAGGACTGATATCACCTCATTTACACAAATTGATGGTGAGTCCTTGTATGAAGCTTGGGAGAGGTTTAAAGAACTATTGAGAAGATGTCCACATCATGGGATTCCTAATAGGTTGCAAGTTCAGACATTTTACAATTGGCTGGTTGGGTTAATAAAAACCACAATTGATGCTGGTGGTGGTGGCACATTAATGAGTAAGAATGCTGCACATGCTTATACTTTGTTGGAAGAGACGTCCTCAAATAATTATCAATGGCCTTCAGAAAGATCGGATCCAAAAAAAGCTGTTGGAGCTTATTGAAATTGATGCACTTAGCACCTTAATTGCTCAAGTAGCTACAAAAATGACTGCACTATCTAAGAAGTTTGACACATTGAGAATTCATGTAGTTCAAAATTCATTTGTAGTTTGTGAAATGTGTGGAGATAGTCATTCAAGATAGTCATTCAAGTGATCAATGTCTATACAATTCTGCATTAGTCCAATTTATGGGGAACTTCAACATGTAGCAAAATAACCCATATTCTAATACATAGAATCCTGGTTGGAGGAACCACCCCAACTTTTCATGGAACAACAATGCAGGGCCTTCCAATCCAAAACCCATCATGCCTCTTAGTTTTCAACAACAAGCTAAATCATAAATTCCTGAAAAGAAATCCTAATTGGAAAAACTTATCTTGCAATATATATCCAAAACTGATGCTATAATTCAAAGTCAAGGAGCCTCCTTGAGAAATCTTGAGACCCAAGTGGGTCAGCTTGCAAACTTTATCAACAGTAGACCCCAAGGTGCCTTACCAAGTGATACAGAAGTCAATCCCAAAGGTAAGGAACATTGTAATGCAATTACCCTTAAGAGTGGAAAAAAAATTGAAGGGGTGAGTGAAAAATCAATTAAATCTTCAAAGGAGCATGTAGATGATGACAAGGCAATTGTTGAGAAAGAAGTTGAAGTGGAAAAAATAGATAATGGGCGAGCTAAAAATCAAGGGAATTCTCAAGCAAATTATCCTCCACCACCATTCCCACAAAAGTTGAAAAAGCAAAAGCTTGATAAATAGTTTGAGAAATTTCTCAATGTCTTCAAGAAGCTCCAAATAAATATCCATTTTGCTGAAGCTTTGGAAAACATGCCAAGTTACATTAAATTCTTGAAAGACATCTTAACCAAGAAGAAGAAACTGGAAGATTTTGAAACAGTGGCACTTACTGAGAAGTGTAGCGTAATAATTCAAAACAAGCTTCCATCAAAACTTAAGGATCCAGTGAGTTTTTCTATCCCTTGTATTATTGGTAAATTTAAATTTACTAAAGCTTTATGTGATTTGGGTGCAAGTGTTTCAATCATGCCTTTGTTAATTGTTGAGAAACTTGGACTTAACAAGATACAACCTACCACAGTTTCTTTACAATTAGCAGATAGAACAATCAGGTACCCTGCTGGGATTATTGAGGATGTATTGGTTAAAGTTGGGCATCTTTACATTCTAGTGGACTTTATTGTGCTTGAGATGGAAGAAAATTTGGAAATTCCTTTAATCTTGGGATGACTATTCTTGGCTATTGCAGGCTTAACCATTGATGTGAGGGAAGGCAAGATAACTTTTAAAGTTGAAGAAGAGGTAGTGAGTTTAATATTTTTAATGCACATAAACATCCTAGCTCTACAAATTGTTGCTATAGAGTGGAGTTAATTGATGAAGGCAAAGGTGAACCTATTTCTCCACTTACAATTGAGCAAACATCAATCTTTAAGTTTAAGCCACCACCTCCGCCCATGAGACCCAAGTAGTCACAAAAGAAGCATCCTCCACCACCATCTAATTGTCCTTTCAAGATTGGACAACAAGTAATGGTGTCTTCTTGATCATACTTCAAGCTTTTTCCATGGAAATGCAAAGCAAGATAGTGGGGTACTTTCAAAGTAATAAAGGCTTATACTTATGGAATAATTAACGATAATGAGGATACGAGCACATTCATGGTTAATGGGCTGAGCCTCAAACCATATTTTGAGGATGAAGAATTGAAAAAAGGGGTGCTATAGTCAAGCTAGTGACTATGAACGAGCACTTCTTGGGAGGAAACCCAAGCTCCTCAACCTTACTTACTTTTGTCTTTTATTTAAGCTTTGTCACTAACAATTATTTTTTGTGATCTAATTCTTTTTATGTTTCCTTTTTATAGGTAATTGGTTTTAAAAAAATCAAATAAAAGAAGATAGAAAAAAAAAGCTGAAACAGAATGTTTCAACGTCGCGGCTCAAAGAGAGCATCGTGGTGCTAGACGAACCAAGGAAACTAGCAGAACGTTTGAGCGTCGTGGCACTAAAACTCGAAGCGTAATGCTTTGGGTGTTAGGAGATGAGCGTCGTGGCCTTCATAAGTGAGCATCGCAACCTTCATAAGTGAGCATCACGGCGTTGGTATGGCCCACTTTTTCGGTTTTAAATATTTTTTTTCATTTTATTCTTCTTCTTACCCCTACATTCTCTAATTGCTTGAGAGCCTATGCCAAACACATTGGGATGGATATGACTACTTTTCCTTTGTTGCCTATGGATTTTGACTCTAAGGACAATTTTGATGGTGATGATGAGAAGGACTTATAGACTACAGCTTCAGAGTTAGGGGAGTATTTTTCTCCTTTTTCTTTAATTTTCTTTTATAACATTGAGGACAATGTTTGTTCCAAGCTTAGGGGAGTGGTTTAGAATTTTGTTAGCTTATTTTTTTGTCGTTATGTTTAGTTAGCTTTATTTTAAGATATATCTTGTTGTTTATTTATATTTTGCATGTGTTATTTGTGTTTCAAAAAAATTTGAGAAAATTACACCTCACTCATGATTGTCCCAATCCTAAGATGATATTTTAATTATCTTTTGATTCTTAACTTTTGGGAAGCATATAGTTATGATTTAATTTTATTTGATATTCTTGTGTTAGCTTTATTTTAGAATGTGACTTCCAATAATTTGAGCACTATACTCTTTTACTTAGAATTTATGTGATTTAGATAAAGTTTATGTTGATGAAAAAGTATAGTGAAGTCAAGAATTTTAGAATTTGTTTGATTCTTTCTCGAGGTGAAATCTTAGATAACACTTAGGATAAGAAGTAATTTAGTTCATCTTTGGATCGTTTGAGCCTTTTTGAGCTTACTTTCTTATATTTACCCTTAGTCATCCTAATTGAGCCTAATTTACCTTTTCTATGTAATTACACACTTGTGTTGGCCTTGACCTGTCTATTTAAATCCAGCAATTTAAACCTTTCACCCTCTAAGTATTTTAATTTATCTAAGAAATGATTTGAGCCTAAGAATAAATTGAGGGAGAAAGGTGAAAAAAAAAAGTGATGGCTGTTAGCAAAATTATCCCTTGTTTATAATTGTCAAAAATAAGTTTGGGGGTTGAAAAAAAATAAGAAATAAAATGTGTGGTACAAAGGAAAGTTTACTTCAAGTTTGGGGATGCTATACAAGAATAATTTAAGCTTTTTATATGTCCTAGATTGATTAAGTGCTTAGGGTAAATCTGAGCCTAAATATGTCCTTTATCATACCTTGACCCTAACCTTACATTTCAAGCTTGATAAAGACCTATTGATTCTTGAATAAGTGTTAATCTACATTAGTGGAGAGAGAGATGAAAAGTAAACTTATGGGATCCTAGTACTAATCTATGCTTAGATTTGGCATAAACTAATCTGAATTACAGATATTCGTTGTAAGAGAGCATTCACACACACACGAGAAGTCTATTCGAAAATAAGTTTTCACTTGAATTGATGCATGAATTTAAGGATTAGCTGTATGTTACCTTAAGTTGGAATTTAAGTTAATTTATGAGGAAACATTAGGAAATCATGATTTGGTACTTTTATCTCTCGTTCAAGGATTTTTATATTCAATTTTCTTTTTGTGATTTTCTTTTGCTCGAGGACTAGCAAAATCTTAAGTTTGGGGGTGTGATAATTCTATTTTATAGAATTATTTTAGTCCAATTTTGTTAAGAAATATTAGCTAAGTCATAAATTTTCAATTATAAGTTACTTATTTTTAGTTGTTTTTATAATTAGTTTATTTTTAAGTGAGTTATTTTAATTTTATGTTATTTCTTTTAATTTGGTTATTATCTATTAGTTTTTATATTTTTTGTAGGAACTAAAGAAATTGGGCTTAGTTTTGAAAAGTAAGGTATTGAAAGACCTAGAAGTTTGTTTGCATATGCTTCAGTGTTTTGGCCATAACTTGCACTACAAAACCCCAAATGATGCGATTCTTAGGCCATTGGAAAGCTAAGAGATAGAGCTACAACTGTTAAAAGATTGCTTTACCTATTTCTGGATTGAAGATAGAGAAAATCATGTCGGAAAATGGTTAGACAAACTGTGCCAGAAATGGAAATTTTTAAAGATTGATAATTGATTTTTTGAGCCTCTCATTACACTTTTAAGTCCAATTAAACCATAGGTCAACTTAGGGAACTTTAGGTTAAGTTTATTAGTATAAATAGGATTTTGTTTAAGAACATTAGGGTAGACAACTTTTGGAGATTCAAAAAACTAGAAGTTGAGGATGAAACTTAGAGATCAAGGCGAAAAATATTGTTTTGTTTTCTTCCTTGGCTTTTAGTGTTCTTGTTACTCTCAATGGTTGAATAATATACTTTGTTATTTGTCATTGCGATCATGAATAGCTAATTTTCTTTTTCTATGATTACAATTGAACTCACATGTAATCTAAATTTTTAATCTTTTTCTTGCTTAGCTTTAATGGGATTTGAATTATTTATTTCAATTTGTTCTTAATGCTTTTTATTACCTGATCACCAATTAAATTGATTTAGGAACCTAAACAAACTTGGGAAAGAGAGTTTAGTGTAGACTAAAATTGGGATAACATATGATCATATTAAGTGATTTGCGTATAGGATATACTTATAGGCCATATGTAGCCAGATGAGAGGCTAAACTTAATAAATCTGTTTTAATTTCAATTCACATAGTGATATAGTGTTTTGGTTAAAATAGATATTTTTATAAGATGAGTCGAGAGACCCTTATAAATAATTTAGAACTCTAGGTTAGCAATTCAACCCATTGAAGTACGTTAAGGAAGAGAGGTAAGATTTAGATGAAATGTGAGGGATATTGTAATCCTAGGCTTGTTTGATTTGATATTTACTCAAGTTTTTATTATTTTGATTTTTCTAGTTAGTTTAAATTTTAGTTAATTAGTTTTAGTTAATCACTTAATTTTGAGTGTTTGGATAAGATTAGTTTGTTCTAATTTTAGTACTTAGTAAAATTTTAGATCAATTCTATGTGGGATCGATATGCTGCTTGCTAATATACTGTCTATTCGATATGTATACTTCCATAGTGAGATTTTAACTAACATTTCATCAGTATTACACCATCTAGATGCTGCCACCATTTGGAATGCCTTTCTAATTGCCATGATTTCAGTAGTGTTGGCGTCAACTGTACCCATTGACAAGGAGAATTAAATTAACACTCTACTTACAATGTCTTTAAGCATATCCCTTATACCGACCTCTCCTCAGTTTTCACTTGAGTCCTCATCCGCATTAAATTTGATGACCCCATTAGTTAGAGGTTGCCATTCGACCTTAGGTTTAGCAACTTTGCCTTTGTGTGGAATAAAGCCTAGATTAGGCATTCTATCAAGATCGGAGGTGGATAGGTTACAATTATGCCACTTAGCCTTTACCCACCATGCCACACGAATTTTCACAGTATCATAAACTTGCTTATAATCTCAAATTTTATCTTAAAAACGACCTCGTTTCTGGCAAGCCAAATCAACCATATGATAGCTAGAAAAGCCATCCTCTAAATATCACCATTGTTCATCCTTTTTGCTGTTTCATTCCAACAGAGAAACTAGGTAAATGGGTTTTTGTCTGTGACCCATGTTAGCCCCTAATTATCAGGCTACCACTGCCATATTTTCCATGTTACAACATATGTAAAACATAGATGCCCAATAGATTCAAGGTCAACTTTGCACAATGTACAATAAGCGGTATCAATCTAAAAGAGACTTTTTCTCATTAACACTTCTTTTACCTCCATTTTTTCTTTGAAAAGCTACCATCCCAAAATTTCCACTTTTAGTAACGCTAGTCCTTTCCATATTTCTTCCAAAATTGGGTTGTTTCATGATTAAATTCAAGTATACTTTTGTAGTATGAATTAGGGGTGTACTTACCGCATGGTGCATATTGCGAAACTTTAAGAATGCTGCCCATTGTTTAGCTTCCCATCCAAAAAGATTTCTTCTGAGGTCAATCTACCACTTCCAAATATCTTTAACCCATTCACCAAACTATTCAATGTTTTCGCACTTTTTAAAAGCTAAAGCAAACACCCTAGGGAAATGTTCTTTAAGAGTAACCCTTTCAATCCATTGATCATTCTAAAAATCAATTTTCTTTTCGTTCCCAAGTAGAAACCTTATGTCCTCCTTGACAATCTTGGTAACATCATCATATGAAGATAAAGGCTTTCTAATTTTTTTTCTAACCCTAGACATTACTTATGCTTTACCTTCGGTATGGCATACTTTCTCCATTCCCTTCCATTGTCTCAATAATAATCCTTCTCCGTAAGTTGTTTGTCTTATTTTCAAACCTCCATATCCATTTATTAAGTAATGCACAGTTCTTTAAACTCAAGTCAATAGCTTTAAGCCCACCCATATATTTATACAAACAAACAAAGCCCCAATCCACATGGTGTATTTTCCTTTTCTCTTTTGAACCACCCATAAAAAGCGTCATTAAATTTTTTTCTAGCTTTTCCTAAATGCCAATCGAGATCTGAAAAATGGACATATAAAACAATGGAAGGCTCCCAAAAAATTGACTTCAAAAAAGTAAGACTACACCCCATCGAAATGAATCTCGCTTTCCAAACAATAAGCCTTGCTTTAAACTTTTCTACAACCAGCTACCACATTTTTATTCAGTTGACAACACCCTTCAAACCCAAGCTCAAGTATGTTGTCAAAAGTTTTGCAAGTAATTCTTTCGGCTAATTCTTCAATAATATATTGTTCCACCCCTAAACATAACAATAAGCTCTTTTGAAAATTGATTCTAGGCCCTGAAACAACTTGAAAACATCGTAAAATCCTTTTAGTATTTAAAAGATTATTGAAAGTAGGTTTGCAAAGAATTATCACATCATAAACATACTAAAGATGTGTAATGGGTAGTCTTCTTTTTCCATTGTCCACACCCTTAAGGATCCCATCTGTTTCAGCTTTGTGCATCAGTAAACTAAAAGTCTCCACCACCATGTTAAAGAGGAAAGGTGACAGTGGACATTCTTGATGAAGACACTTTTTCATTTGAAATTGCTGAGTGAAAGTTCCATTCACTAAAATCAAAATCGAAGCAATAGAAATACATGTTTCAATCCAAGCTATCCATTTCTCCCCAAATCCCATAGTCTCATTACCAAATTAAGAAAACTCCAATCCACACTATCGAAAGCCTTGTCAAAATCAACTTTGAATATCAAGCCCCCACTACGGCTCTTTCTCACAAGATCAACAACCTTATTGGCAATAATACTACAATCAACGAATTGGTGGCCTTGCATAAAAACAAATTGATTCTTCCAAATTACCTTATCAATGACTTGCCTTAATTGGTTAGCAAGAGTCTTTGCTATAACTTAATAAAGGCTACATATAAGGCTAATGGGCTGATACTTGCTAATCTTAGATAGGTTGGCACATTTCGGCAGTAATGTGATGAAGGAAGTGTTAATGCATCCCTTCATGCATGCTAATCAATGAAACTCCTCAACAAGGCTCACTATGTCCTCTTTAACAATACCTTACTATTTTTTGAAGAAGTTTAGATTGAAACTGTCAGGTCTCGAGACTTTTTTACCATCACAACTTTGAATGGTCTCCTAAATCTCTTGCTCAAAAAAGGCATCTCCAAGCTACTAACCAAACTTTCAATGTAACACCCCGTACCCTCGTATAGTAGTTAACCTAACTGTATCGATAACACAAAGGGCCAAATGACGCGAATTCAAGTGTCAAAGAGCGGTGATGGGTGAAAGGAATGTTTTAGAATAAAATATTCTGCACGCGAGAAAATAATAATTAAAAAATAATATTTTTGTCGAGGATAAATTAGTGAGGTAAAACGTGATTTAGAAGTGAATCGGGGCATAATAAGACATTTTGGGACTCGAGGAGACAAGTGGAGAATTTTAGAATAAAATAATATTAAAATATTAATATTTTATTTGATATCGAGATTGGTCATGAAGGAAGATTATATGGCTAATCTAAGTGGGGGAGAAGAAAAACAAGAGAATTTTGGAGAAGAACGACATAAGTAGGGCCCGCGTGCCTTTATTTAAGAGAGCAAGAGCGAGTAAGTATATATTTAAATATTATGGTGACATCTTGGTGAAGTGCAAATTTTATATTTTAATTGTACACATGTAAAGGAATAAAGATAGAAGGAAATTGGAATTAAAAGAAGTGATTGAGGATCAAATTGTGAATAATGAAAAGTTTAATGGGACAAAAGATAAATAAGGAAAAGTTGAGGACTTAAGTGTAATTATCACATTTGAAGTTAAATGGGAATTTACTAACCAAGGGAAATTAGATTATGCGAAATGATGGAATTTGCATGCAAAAATTTACTATTACATGCAAATGATAGCATGCAAAAAAGAGGAAGTTAGTGGAGAACATGTGAGACCCCACCATGCATAGTAACAAGAAAAATAGTAAAAGTAAGATTAAATTTCTTTTTACATGCAATGGGATTAGTGCATTAAGTGGCCAAATAAGGAAAGGAAGATGTGATGTGTATATGACTTAAATAATTTAATAAAAGACAAAATAAAATATAAGGTTAAGTTGCGCATGAAGTATGATTGGTGGAATAAAGAAATAAAGCAAGGAAAGATGAGAGACAGAGGTGGCGAATGGAGAGAGAATGAATATAGATTTTGGGCCAATGCACAAGGAAGAAAATTGATGCATGAAGCACCATTGGATGGCAAAATGGCCAAATGAAATTAAAAGGAAATGGGTGCATGAATTGTAATTGGTTTGAAAGTTGGCCAAATGAAATAAAAAGAAAAAGAATGCATGCATGGTGATTGGTCTAAATGAGTGGCCATGTAATACAAAAATTTAAAAAGTAACGGAGAAAGGAGAAATTAGCCTTGGTGAGAGTAAAGGCCGACCATTTTGAAAAGAAAAATAAAGGAAAGAAGTTTGAGAGGTTTCCACCCACGATGAAGAAGAAAAAGAAAGAAAAGAGAGAGAGAAAAAAGGAAAGGCTTGGTTTTTACACAAAATCAAGAGGAACTATAAGGTTCCCTCCCCCCATCTTGAAGATTTATGTTGTTTTATCACCCAAGGAGTCTTCAATACTCTAGAGAGAAGCCGTGGAGTGTCAATGGAGGAATAAGCTCGGTTTTAGTGATACAAGCAAGGAAAGGTAAGGATTTTTGTTTTTAGCTTGAGAAATCTTTGAAAATGAGTTGATGACTAAGAGAAATGTCTTATGGCAGCAAAGAGCATCTTCATTGAAGGAGATTTGGTGACAGCAAGCCACCAAAACCCATGGGTGCATAGTGGATTTAAGGTGAAAGAAAAGTGGTAAGTTTAATACTATGTTTTGAGGCCTATGGTTAGTTGAATATTGTGAAGAATGATTGTGTGATTGTTGGCAGCTTGGTGAGTGGAATATTGGAAGAGCATTAAGGTTGCATGCAAGGTCAAATCCACCACAAAGATAAGGCATGCAATGTGTATTGTTATTGTGATGACAAAGGTACATTTAGAAGCAACAGTGATGGTTGAAAGCTCGAAAAATGTAATGTGTTGATATAAGTTGTTGTGAAAGGCTTAAAAGGTTATGAACGTTGGTGTGCATGAATTAATATTGATGTTATGCTTGGTGATAGCATGTAAATGTAAATTGTGGTGCATGTGAATTTAGAAAATGCTTGATGAAAATAGATTTATAATTGCTGCCATATGTGAGGTTATTGGTGTGGAAATGATAGTCAAACTTGATACATATCATGGGAAAATATTACTATATGTGCTAAAGTTATAAATAAGTTGCTGATACTCATAATCTAAAGAATTACGCAAGCAATGGATATGAAAAACCCTAGCAAAAATGTGTTAAGATGTAAGTTAATAGAATAAGGATTCAAGATCGAATGAGAAAAAAAAGTGGAAATGATATACAGTAACTATATTGATGTTTGGATTGTTGTTAGGAAGTGAAAAAAGTAAAGATAGTGTGCTGTGGTGGTGTGTCGGAGGAAGTGACGAGCGATCAGCAAGTAGAAATAGCTAAATACGCATTTGAGTCAATAGCAACGTCGTATCCCACTATCGTAAGGTGAGTAGGGGGTGTCCATTTTAAAATTTCCCTAATTATGTATATATATATATGTGATGATTTACTTTAAATGCAAACTTGTGGAAAGCATGAGCTAGTAGAATCCTAGGCATTTTGTGGATGCGTAAATGTTTGAAAATGCTTTGATTATGTATATATATATAAGTTATTTATGTAAAGGATTTTAAAGTCAGTAACAAGCTTTTCAATACGATTTCTATCCAAAATGTGCCTTACTGTTTGTATGATGTGCATTCATGAGATAAATCACATATTCACCATGCCACTTTGATATTAAAACCTCATGCAAAGGTTTATAATGTAAGTTTTATTAAAAGGGGGTTTTATCATGATACTATGATCGGTATTTTGAAAATGATTTGAAATGATCCTTTGAAAACCCGATTTGGATTCTAAATGGTTTTAATTAAACTAGGAGGTTCAAGAGTAGGCTAGATGTCACATCGGATAAGTGTGATCCTTGTGCACAAGTGAGCTCTAGCTAGAGAACCTTTGGGTCATCGACGGGCTATTAGACATGGCTGGGGCCATTTTCTGTGATATACTTGGCAAGGCCACAATTTGTTATATGTGGCTAGGCCACAAGTGATATTCGTAGTTGCGACCGCTTGATTTCTCCGATGTTAGCCAACATCGTCAAAATTGCCATGACATGTGGGAATTTGGTGGAAACGTTGCTTCCGGATTTTTATTTCGTGGAAGTAGGTCCACGTGTTGATATTACACTTTATTACTCGAGAGTGGCATCTTTTTAGGTTTTCAAACTTGTAAGCTTTCGCATGGTGAAAACTATAAGATTTTTCGTAGCTCCCCTTTTTATACTAAGATATTGGATTTAACTCCTCGCGTATGAGGCGATTTACGAAATTGACTTACGAGCTTGTGTAAAAGCTTTGATAATGTTTGATTTTTATGAGAGCGTGCATGTTTACGATGAATTGCCTTAAGCAAGTTGTTAAATGATTTCGATGATAGCAATCTTTTACTCACACTGATTTTGACACAATGATGGTTAAATGATTTTTTGCATAGAAATCCTTGGTTTTATATGTAAGGCACAATGTCTCATTTGCTTTTAAATAGTTTACATGTTCTTATGATTTATATATTCAAATCTTTTACGTTTCGCTTGTTTCCCCTCTATGCCCTACTCATGGAGTTGATGATCACTGAGTCTGTGAGACTCACCCCTTTCTTTCCTTTTACAGATAAGTAGTCTGCTCAAGTGCATCATATAGCACACCGAGATTTATGGCAATGTAGGTAATGACACCTCTTAGCCTTCCATTCCGAGTAGCTCCGCTGCTAGAAGTCGAGTCATTGCATTCTATCTATTAATATGTAAATGGATATTAGTCTTGATACAAATATTAAATTAGATATTTTGGATTTCAATGTATATACTTATGATTATATGGATTAAGGGTCAATTGATTTATCACGTCCATTGTTCAAATTATGTCACGAGAGCACATGGTTTAAAGTGATAATATGATTGGGTAAACAAGTATGATGAACTAACGGAAATTTCTATTAAAGGCTTGTTCGGGACTTGACGAGTCTCTCTCGGAAGTCTCGAATGTCGATAGTGACCGAGGAGGGGTCGTTACATTCAACAAGCTTCTCACAACCACAAGTTCAGGTCATCAATATTAAAGAAGTAATCAACAATCCCATTTCGTAGCTTTTTCAGATCATCTATTATCCGTCCATTAAAGTTGAGTCTACAAATAGAGTTTACCTTTTTCCATATTGATGCCATCTTATGAAAGTATTTAGTATTTTAGTCTCCTTCGAGGAACCATCGCACCCTCGCTTTTTGTTGCCAAGATGTCTACTCCACCCTTAGAAGTTTCCATATGTTAACCCTTAGTCGTTTGATTTCCTCTCTAATTTCACTATTTGATACCTCATTCTGTAACTTTATTTCAAGATCATGGATAATTTGTTCTGTGCTTTTGATCCTCATTTCCACAATACAAAAGGTGGCTTTTTGCTAATCTTTGATGTTTATCTTAACCCTTTTCAATCTATGCAAAACTCTAGCTCTTTTCCCCTTTAGGGATTTTATCTCTTGCCATGCCTTGTTGAACATTTCATGGAAGTCACTTTTCTCTAACCAATGGTTAAAAAAACGAAATGGTATGGGGCCCAAATCTTTCTCTTCCATAAAAAGTAGAATAGGATTGTGATTAGATATCGATCTTAGAAGGCAATGTTGTTGAAGGTTTTGGCATAAATCCAAGATTTCTGTCACCATTAAAAATTTATCAATTTAACTATACAATGGTGTTTCCCTATTGCTACTCCATGTGTAATGGCCACTGCACATCAGTAAGTCAACCAGCCCTGCCTCCTCTATAAAATCCAAAAACTATCTCATTGTTCTATCATTAATTGGGCCTCTTATTTTTTTTCTTCACAACTCTTGACAACATTGAAATCTCCTCCAAGGATTCATTGGATCTCATGCACTTTCATTTTCTCAATTAGGTTTTCCTATAACAACTATCTATCGTTATAAGATTTCAGGCATAAATATTCCCCCAACCACACCAGAACCCATTTTTTTTAATTTTTCTTATAACCAGAATATATCTCCTATCAATGATGTGACTGTCCATTATAAAAAATTAACATCCTAGTAGCTAAGCAAACCCCAAAAGCACTTACCACGTCAAAAACCGACCATTTACCAGTCTTATTTCCCTACATTAGTTTTACCCATATCACTTGCGATTTCTCCATTTTGGTTTCTTACTGTATTAGGATTTTCGACCTATGTCCAACACTAGGGTTTCTAACCACCCTCTCGTTTCTCTGGTCTCCCTATTCCTCTGATGTTCCATAAAATGCAAATCATAAAAATAAAGAATCTAACTGAAAACCACTAACCTCATTTCAAGCCTCTCTCCACTATGCTTTCAGCCGTGATCAATAGAACAATTTTGTTACCATTCACCATCATTTCAAGGGCTTATGGGATTTCTTTATTATTGTCGATTTTGAACACGCAAGTATACGTATCGAACAAGTAATATAGTGATGAAGTAACATATCATTCCCACGAAGATTTGTTTCTAAAGTTTCACTAAGTACTAAAATTATAAAACAAATTAATCTTATTTAAATAATCCAAAAATTCAAGAAAAACTAACTAAAAACAATTAAAAATCAACACTAAATAAACTAACAAATTAAATAAGTTAAGAAAAACTATATATTAAAGACCTAGGATTATGGGTTCATTCAGCATTTCATCTAATGCCAGCTTTTCTTGTTATTTATCTTTCCTGGATGGTTTTACTAACCTAAAATCCAAAGTTATGACAAGTCTCCATAGAGTTGCTTGTGCAAATACCTAACTTAATTAGTTCACTATATGTCTATAAGAATTAATTAAATTACGTTCATTAAGCAAGTGTCCTAATGTCGCTATGTATGGCAATTGGCATATGTCTACCCGAATCCCGAATCAGATCACTTAAGTGACGTGAACAAACTCTATTCAAACCTTAGTCCAATCTAAAATCTCTCTATCAAGTCTCAATTAGATTCACAAATCAATTAAATGTTGGCCAAGCAATCAAAAGCATTAAGAATATATTTGAATAAGCAAAACTACACCCATTCATGATAAATAAAAGAGAAACTAATATTCAAACTGCATGTTGAAATCCATCGCAATCCTAGAAAGATAATTTAGCTCATAATGACTAATAAAAATAACATCCAAAGAAATTGAGCTATGAATCCAAGTCAAAGAAAATAAAAAACAAAACACAAAAGTACAGAAAGAAACTAAGTGTTGAAGCTTTTCAATCTCAATTCTCTTTCAAATTATCTTGTTTTCTTGATTTGTTCTTGGCGTGAAATCTCCAGAATAGTTGTTTGTTGCCTCCTTTTTAAAATCTTTGAAAAAGATCCCTTAAATAGGCTCCAAGTAACCTAATTTCCAAAATCCCATAAAATTTTTATTTTTGGAAAACCGCCCAGCATTGCAACACTACTTCTTCAGTGCTACGGCGGTGAGCTTTCAAGGAAATATGTTGTGTGCTTCCTTACACCAACACTGCAGCCTTGTTCTCCCAGGTTTATCAAATTTGCATGTGATTTTCACCCTAATTTGGTCCGAACTATGTAAAGTGGTAAACATGAAAGCTTTAGCCCTATCTTTTAAATTTCCAATGGCTTAAGAATCACATCAATTGGACTCCGGGATTGAAAGATATTTTTCAAATACCGCTTCATGTTCAGTCCATGCATACTTCTGCAGTGTTCCGAATTGGATAAATATTTTGACTATGATCCAATTAGAATTGGGTGAAGTGATAAACATAAAAGTTATAACCCTTCTTCTTATCGTTCTGGTTGTTTAAGAATCACTTCATTTGGAGCTCTGTATAGAGGTATATGGTTAAAATACAAAAGCATATACAAATAAAGCCATCACCATACTTGCACAAATTTTCATTAAATGAGCCTTTTTCATCAAATTTCTTACAAAAGCAATAAGGGAAACTAGCAATAACTACTCTTAAAGTAATTTAAAACAAAATAACATAAAATTTAACTAAAATAGCTTAAATTAACTACTTAACATGTAATCAAACTTAAACTAGAAAAACACCTAAAATACTAAAATTCGAACCTAAAATCTCAAAGATCTAGCTACTTAAACCCCCCAAAATGTGTCAAAATAACTCTATATAATAGAGTTATTATTTATTGATTGATCTTTCAATCAAGATCTTAGCACAATTGCTCAACTCTTACCATAGCAATATCCATCCAGATATAATTTCCCAATATGCAGCTGATCTTCTTGAAAAAAGTTTCGTGCCATAAGGTCAATGAGGCATTTTGGATTTTATCCACTATAGTAAACTATCAGGATTTTCAACGTCATAGAAAGGCTTCACCAAGTTAAACCACATTTAAAATATCCTTGAATATTAGTCAATAAGCCATTCCATCTTACTTTTATCTTCAAATGTGAGTAAAAATTTCTAACCACCCATGGGTCGAATATGGGTATGAATACCCTAGTTAAAGAGCTTCGATTAGACCACTTGATGGTTGAAGTTCGACCTTATTACGCCAATTGCATTTCTTTCAAGCCAGTCAAAATCAATCGTAAAGAAAAAGATATGGACTCTATTATCAAGCTAAAATCTTTTCAACCACCCTCCTCGTTGTTGCTAATTTTCCCATTCAACTCAATCTCCTTTAAGACCCCTCTATTTTCCTTTAAAACTTTCTTATACAACCTAGAGTCCCTATTTCTTCCCAACATCTTGTTTCCCATTCTAGGTTCTATGTATGGCTTGATTTGCTTTCTCTTTCGAACTTTCCATCCTAACGTTGCCTTCTTGACAACAATCCTATGTCCATCAACCATTCTCTAGTTTCTATACGCAACTGCTTTCCTTAATTCTGCATTCTTTCTGTATCTTACAAACACGAACGTACTTCTTTTTCTATTTGAGCCCTCGCCTCCTTTAACTATTAATATATCCATCACTCACCCATAGTCTTCAAAAATATCTGTAAGTTCTTGCCATGAAACTCGACGACTAACTTTATCCATGAACGTCGTGAAAAGCTGGTCTCTTCAATCCTTTCTCCAATTATTGATGTTTCCTCAATTTTCATCTAGATTGACTCTGCTTTTGTTTTTCTTTCTAATTTTTTTTTGTTTTATTTCAAAGTCATCAGTTTCAATTGGGTTATGTGTGAGATATATAAAAATGAACTTATCTATCTCAAATACTAATTTGAAGCTAAACTTATTTAACAAGCCACCAGCCACTAGATTTTTTCCTAACTTCTAGTATAAAATAAACATCATTTAATACAAGAACTTTTCCAAAAGTAAACATAAGTTCAATAATGCCTTTTCTTTTCACTTGTGCAATAGAGGAATTCCCCATATACAACACTATTCCATCATTAACAAGTTCAATGGACTTGAAGATATTCTTATCCTTGTATACATGCTTTGTTGCTTCACTATTAATCCACCATGCTCCATCATCTTCGAGAAAATTGATCTTAGAAATCATGACAACAAATTTGTTGTTGTTCACACTTTGTGCCTTGTTTTTCAAAAGTTTGCATTCTTCCTTGATATGTCCAAGCTTGTTGCAATGAAAACATGGATCATTTTGTTCTTTTTTATTTTTTGACTGTTGGCATTAATACTAACAGAATGCTTGTCTTGTTGTTTGAAACCAGTTTGTTTAATGGTTTTGTTTTCCATCACATTGACCTTTGAAACCTCAAGATTCTTTACTTCAAGATTTTCATCCTTCTCATCTTGTTTGACTTGATCCTGGTTGCAATAATCTTCCTCTATTCGAAGATGATTACCAAGGTCCTCGAGAGACATCTTCTCTTTTTTATGCTTTAGAGTTTTCTTAGGGTTTCTCCATGAGCGAGGAAGTTTGTCAATCACAGAAAACACAACAATAGCCTCATCCTTGTTAAGATTATATTGCTTAAAGCTATTAAAAATGCATTCAATCTCATGAAATTGATTCATAACATCGTGATTATGTACCATTTTGTAATTATTGAAATGACTAACCAGAAATTTCTTACGAGTTGCGTCTTCAGCCATGTATCTAGCCTCCAACTTGTTATAAAGTTGTTTTTCATTAGCCTTATTTCGGTAGGCATCAAACAATGGATCTGACATTCTAGTAAGAATGTGATCCATCTTACATCGTTATTATCCCATTTTTGCCTCAAACGAATTTGGTCCACAGATTTTTCATTTTCCTTTGGTCTTGATGTAGTAGGAACATAGGCGAGCTTAAGAGTTGTAATGAGGAAGTGCATCTTGTGTTGCCAATAGATAAAATTATCTCATTCAAAGCGGTCTAATTTGACAATGTTGGTAGCCATTTCTTTTAGGGAAGCCATTATGTAATAGTCACTATTTTTAAAGCTTATTTCACCCCCACAATTCGGTATGCGAAAAGAATTTACAAATAACCTAAAAAATATAATGAAACCAACATTTAACTTCATCTTATACTACCACTAGACACGACTAAAGGATTATAGAATTGTCATGACCTTACAACTTGCCTCCTGTATCAAGGAAATTATAAGAAATTTGGATACTTTAATAAACAATAGGAATTTAATCTGTTTATGGTGAATTTATACTAGTATGTCATATCTAGTGAGTATAACACCACAAATTCCCTTCTTTTTTAAAGTTTCGGGGTGAGAACCTTTAAATAAAAAACAATCACCATCTTTCCAAAAAAAAAAAACCCTAAAAATCAAAATAAAAAGTGATTTGCCTTTGATTATAATATATCCTAAAAGATGAAATCTTCAACTTGGTCTGTAAAACCGTACATTCCGTTTTGGATTGAAAATACTGAGATTTGATAAGACTGGTGGTAGACATAGTCCAGAATTCTTCTACGTTATTCCAACCCTTCATTTTCAATCAATTTGAAACTCATCTAAAGCCTACCGTACAGGTAATAACATTTTCTCAGTAATTGTTCTTACATATTGCCACAAGAATTCTTGATTTGTAAGATTTATTTGATTAGTTTTATTCCTTTTCACTGTGGTTTAGAGATTTTTGTTTTAATCTTGTAATTAATTATTTTTACAGATACATATTTTGTAACTCTGGCTTAAATTTTTCACTAGCTAGCCTCAAACTATTTTGAGGATAAAAAATTGGCATCTCACTTTCTTTCCTTGAATTATATATCCTGAGACTCACTGTATACTTTATCCTATATATCTGATTTAGGGAACAGCCGAACAGGGGATAGGCATTAAAAAGTACCAAATGACACCATTGATCGTAAAGGGTTTCATCATTAAAATACCCCTTTTTCGTTGTCATAATTGCTACAATTAACTCCTATATAACACCTTCTTTTCCTTGTCAAAAATTCACAACAAATTTAAGTACAATGACTTTGTGACCGTCCAATTCAGCAGGGTTTTGGAGAAGAGAGTAAGAAGGGAATTAGCTGTTTTAGAACTTTTGGACTTTTGAGACATGAAAACAAAAGAAACAAAACAAAAAGAGAATCTTCATCACGACCCACCATTGGAATAAAGAAATCAGATGGCAAATAACATGCCATCATAAATGAAATGATGGATTTGTAGGCTTCGGTTGAGCTTTCTAAAAATCTGATCGAAGAAATCCCAATTCAAATTGCAACACAAAATGGGGACGGAAACTTTATCACTTTCAATTGATGGCTTATAAATTTGGAGGGAAAATGCAATGGGCATGGTGCCAAGCTGTCAGACCTGGTTGGCTTTGGTCCCCTGGCACATTCTTCTTCATATCTTTTCAAAGGAGAATCTCCCTCTGTCTCTCTCTACAATGATAAACCATGACTTGTGGTCTAGAACCCATCGTACCCATTCTACGATGGAGCTTCTGCAACATTAGGAGGTTTGTTGAGCTTTTCAATAAGGGACAAAGACTTTAGATAAATAGGCCATGAGCACGAGTATGATATTTTAAAGTGTGGGCTCCTTGGCTTTTCTCTATTACTCAGAGACACACAGAAAGACCCACTAGCTATAGCAAACATTTTTTTTTTCCTTTGGCTTCTCCGCTATTTTGCAGCACCACGATCTTGATGGAACCAGCTCAAGCTGTGACCAGTAATGGCAATGGTAGCTATGACTACGACATTATCAGTTGGTTCGATAGTGTATCGGAGAACGCGGCCATGTTTCAGAGGGAGACGCTTCACCGGATTCTTGAGCAGAATTATGGCGTTGAGTACCTGAAAAAGTGGTTTGAGGACATCAAAATCCAAGAGATGGATGCATGTGCGTTGGAATCTCTTTACACCTCTCTAGTACCTCTAGCCTCCCATGCAGATTTGGAGCCTTATATTCAACGAATTGCAGATGGGGACACTGCTCCTATTCTCACCCACCAACCTATAACCACTCTCTCTCTAAGGTACGTGTTTCTTTTTCACTTTTCCTGTTCCTTTCTACTGAACTTTTTTTTTTTTTCTCTTATCGGGTCTTCATTATCCCATAAAGTCATCGTTTAGATTTAGCATGTGATTTAAGGAACCAGAATATGGAATATGAGGACTCTTGCGTTCGATTCACCACAAGAGACACCTCTCATTTGAAACAAAAGTTGAAGTACTCGTATCTCCCTGTCATATTGATTTGAAACAAATATCAATCCCTAGCTTTTTTTTGTGCTCCGCTTTGGAAGAACCATTACTGTTGTCATCATCTTAATTTCTTGATGATTTCTTAATGTTTTTGTTTTTGTTCATTATGGTTTTTCTTTGTAGCTCCGGCACCACAGAAGGGAGACAGAAGTTCGTACCCTTTACTCGCCATAGCTCCCAGACTACTTTGCAGATTTTTATGTTGGCAGCAGCTTATAGATCAAGGTCATCCCTCCTCTTGATTGAAGCCATGCTCCAATTTCTTTTCAACTACCATATATCAATACATGGTCCTCTTTCACCATAAGAGCTATATCCACGCTATTAATCATTCCAGTTCAGTCGTCCGTATAATTAAGTTTACCTCTCTCTATAAAGTTGTTTTGCTTTGTCTGCGCTGATTCCTTTCTCTTTATTTTTACAGGGTTTATCCAATAAGAAACGGAGGAAGAATCTTGGAATTCATATATAGCAGTAAACAGTTCAAAACAAAGGGAGGGTTGACAGCAGGAACAGCAACAACCCACTATTACGCTAGTGAAGAGTTCAAGATCAAACAGGAGAAGACAAAGTTATTCACTTGCAGCCCTGAAGAAGTCATTTCTGGTGGAGACTACAAACAATCAACGTATTGCCATCTCCTACTTGGCCTCTTCTTTTCCTATCAAGTAGAGTTCATCACCTCAACCTTCGCTTATAGCATAGTCCAGGCCTTTGCCTCATTTGAAGAGCACTGGAAGGAAATCTGCAATGATATCAAAGAAGGCACTCTTAGCTCAAGAATAACCTTGCCGAGGATGCGAAAAGCCGTGTTGGATATAATTTCTCCAAACCCATCTTTGGCTTCACAGATTGAAGAAATTTGCGAGGAGTCACAAGCTTTAGACTGGTACAGTTTAATTCCTAAGCTGTGGCCAAATGCAAAATATGTATACTCTATAATGACGGGCTCAATGCAACCGTACTCGAAAAAACTGAGGCATTATGCTGGTACCTTACCGCTAGTGAGTGCTGAGTATGGGTCAACTGAGAGTTGGATTGGGGTGAATTTGGATCCTTCCTTGCACCCCAAGGATGTCACTTTTGCAGTAATACCCACTTTTTCTTACTTCGAGTTTATACCCCTCTACAGACAGGAGCAAGATTGGACTTCAGGCGCTGTTGATTTCATAGAAGATAAACCAGTGCCACTGTCCCAAGTCAAGGTTGGACAAAAATATGAGATTGTCCTTACTACTTTTACTGGTAAGCTTTCCCCCCGCCCCCCTTTTCTTACATCAATGAAATTGTCATTTCCATTACCATGAGTTTAGCCAAGAGATGGGAAATTTCATATTCCGTACCTATGTATACATTAGTCTCAGAATATGCAGCTTTTCATGTTCAAATTTTCAATATCATCATGAAGTCTAAAATGACTGTTACATCCAAGTCAGAGTTCTTAGCACTTTGATCAACCAAGGCAGAAGCGACAATTTATCCTGGTACATAAAATTACCCTCTTCTTTTTGCGTAGTGGATTCGTTGCGCCCTTACCCTATTATCTTGCTACAGGCCAACAATTGATTTGACAAAGTGCAGATCGCGGAAAGCGCAAATGCCAATAAATCTAGGATAAAATCTAATCCCTCCGTGATATATTATCCACTAGTAGAATTTAGGAAAGTTAGTCTGGATTGGAGGATAGCTCAATATCGGAGCCAGATACATCATGCTTTAAGGGTTATTGCTTATTCTAGTAAGATATGTGTGGTTCTCAGATATGACAGGTCATTTGTTGGAATTTTCTTTCAAGACCCTAAAATAACTTGTTTCACTTGTAATCTGGCAGGGCTTTATAGATATCGGCTTGGAGATGTGGTGGAAGTGGCTGGATTCCATAACGGGACCCCAAAGTTGAACTTCATATGCAGGAGAAAGCTAATTTTAACTGTTAACATTGACAAGAATACCGAAAAGGACCTTCAGCTAGTGGTCGAAAGAGGGTCTCAGCTGCTGAGCAAGTATAGAGCGGAGCTGGTTGATTTCACGAGCTATGCCGATGTGGTGCATCAACCAGGACACTACATAATTTACTGGGAGATCAAAGGAGACGTGGAGGAGAGGGTGCTAGGCGAGTGCTGTCGCGAAATGGATGCTTCTTTTGTGGATCACGGCTATGTTGTATCCAGAAGAACCAACTCGATTGGACCTTTGGAGCTTTGCATTGTTGAAAGAGGGACTTTCAAGAAGATTTTGGATCATTTCATAGGGAATGGAGCAGCACTTAGCCAATTCAAGACACCCAGGTGCACCAGCAACCAAATGCTCCTTGCAATCCTTAATGTCTGCACCATTAAGAGGTTCCGTAGCACAGCTTACAGTTAACAACAACAAAACAGGTTTATGCTCCGTCCGTCGGTTACTTCTAATTAAAGTACATTTTTGTAACCAAGTGTTCTAAATTTGAGATACTCCTTAGTTTCTTTTGCCTTTTATCAAACAATTGAAGTTTTAGGTGTAACAGGAAAAAAAATGTTTGAAAATTTTTTAGTTTAAGTTGACTTGCTTTTGGCAGAGTTGAAGATGACCACCAGCATTAATTCTTACCCTATTTGCCTAATATAAATAATATTATAATATATAATATATATATATATATATATATATATATATATATATATATATGTATGTATGTATATATTTGTAATTAGAACAGATGGGGTATAATAAATCTGTATATGTTGGTGCATTTTATAAGAAAGTGAAAATTAATAAGCTAGCTACTTTATAATTTCTTAGATAAATTTAGCCAAACCGTTTAACCAAACATTTATTCAAACTTTTTAATACTAGTACACTTTTTCCCACTTTATCAAATGTCCTGTCATCATATATTTGATCAACATTGAAGTGTTAATAACCCCATCGCATTGCATGTCAAAGTTGTTAATTAAAAGGGTTATAACATTTATTTAGATTTTTTTAGTCACAAAAATGTCAATGAAACAATTTTATGTGTGGGAAGTGTTGCATAATTAGAGAACTACAAAAAAAATGTTGAAGATGAAAACTTAAGAGTGAAAGAAAAATGTATATTATCAGCAATTCAAACTTATTTTAACAATTACTATTGCTAATCGTTCAATGAAAGGAAAAGATTCAATTACTATATATATTGGGACTGTAGAATAAAAATGCCTCATTAGATTTTGATTTTTTTTTTGAAAAACATATGATTCTTTATTAATAAGTATAGGAGAAAAATTACTTCCAAAAAAAAGAAGTATAGCAGCAAAACAATATACAATGATAACAAAGCAATTACAACAAATTTTAGTATTCAAATAGTGACAATCTAATCACCAACAACAACTCTTGGTGATGAAGAACAATATCCTTGACAAGTCTATCGGTCAATTCATTTGCTTTGGAGAATATGTTATATTTTTCAATTGTTCAACTAAGATTTTGAAGATTCAATGTGCAAGATAAAATTTCTTAACTTTCAAAAAAAGTTTGGGGGTTTAAAACTTAATCACACAACCAATCAAATTAAACTTCAAAGAGTGCTTCGACAAGGTTGTCCTCTATCTCCATTTCTTTTTAAAGTAATTGTTGAAATTCTTCGTATTTTTTTGAAAAAAGCAGAAGTTGAGCAACTTTGTAACGGAGTGGCAATGGGAAATAGTGGTGTCAAGGTGTCACATTTAAAGTATGTCGACAACACAATGATATGCTGCAAACTTGATCCGAATGAGGTACAGAATGTTAAGAGGATTCTAAGATGCTTTCAATTAATATCTGGGTTAAAAATTAATTTCTTAAAGAGCAGTCTTATAGGTGTGGGGGTGGAGCAAAGCCGTTTACAGGAATGGGCAGCAAGAGTTTCTTGTATTGTTGGGACACTTCCTACTTCTTACTTGGGGCTACCTTTCGGTGCAAATCCAAGGTCTTGAGCACTTGCCAACTAGTGTTGGAGAGATTTGGAAATAAGCTATCAAGATGAAAATCCCAATTACTCTCGTTAGGGGATAAAGTGAGACTCTTAAGGTCAAGTATTGCTAGTATTCCAATGTTCTATATGACTCTTTTTCAAATTTCGAGACGAGTGAAGAATGAGCTTGACAAAATACAACAGAAATTTCTCTGAAGAGGAGGTGGTCCTAAGATGCATTGGGTTGGTTGGAATGGAGTGTGTCAATATAGGGATGAAGGTGGGCTTGGGATTCTTGACTTGGAAATTAAAAATTGAACGCTTCTTAATAAGTGGTTATAGAGGTATGGAAGTGAATACCAAAGTTTATAGGAGATCTTTGTTACTTTTCAAACACATTGATTGAACTGAATTCTATAAGGGTCTACAACATGAAGTGTTATATATTATAAAAAGTCAGCTAATGATTCTTTTGTATGGTTGCTTTGGGTGTGGGATTGATCGTAATTGTGTATAGGAAGTTGTTGATTTTGCTTTTAGACAGGTCTATGCTGGGTTTGTTTTTTAGGATAATGCACTTATAGGGGAGATGTTGTCCAATTATTTGTAATTGGGTTCTATTGATGAGCGTAATTTAGGAAGTATGCATACTAAAAATTTGGTCCATAAACTTGGAAATTATGCCTCTTGTATAGGTTATGGGGGTGATGATTTATCACTTTCAAATATAGTGAAATCCATAAATCTTTCAAAAAAAAAAAAAACACCTAATCAACCTAACTGATGAACCACTTTCAATCAATAAATGATGAGAAAATAACCCACTTAGAAGTAACAAAGATAACAAAAGCTTCTTTAATAGCATGTAGTTCAATAAGGTTTGAATTAATAAAACCAACAGATTTAGAAAGCATGAGTTTGATATAACCAACCTTATTGCAAAGCACTCCACCAATCCTTACATCCCCTAGGCTACCCCTCATCAACCATCAATATTGAACTTAAGAGTAACATAAGGAGGATATTTGCACACAACACCATTTTTTAAGATGTAACTTCCTTTTAACTTCATCAACATAAGGAAACCAAAACAGATCCAACATTGAATATTTGTCGTCCGACCATCTGGTTTTTTACTAACATCAAACAATTGTCAAGCATCGCAAGCTTTTTCTTCAAAGACTATTTCTTTCCTAGACAACTGTATAAACCATATAATCATAAAAAAATAAAATAAAATAAAAAAACTAACAAACAAACACCACGTATTATCACCTTTTTTAATCATGAAAAGGAAATTCCAAGTCAAGAAAATATGAAAAACATCCATAGGACAACCCAACTAATTCCCTAAACATTGCACCATGTAACTTAAACCTTTTACGATTCCAAACATGTAAAAAATAAATGCTTTATATATTCATGTCACGACCCAATTTCCCGAGCCATGACCGGCGCATGAGCTCAATGAGCATAGCTCACTAAGCTCAAGCAATCCTATCCATTTACCTTTGCTTAACAATTTTATCATATCATGCATACACACACACACCTTTTCCCGGGTGTGAACATAGCCAAAACACAATAGTATTATCGATAATAATATACATGCACTATATCAGTCATGTATTTAGCAATTTACATTGCATACACATATTCACATTGTTAGATTGTATTCACAATACAAAAGGACCCATGACTTCCAGCGAAGACATTTACAATAAAATTGATTACTATCGAATGCTAGACACATACCCAGGAAATGCACTACGGGGACTCCTCGATCTAGGGTCCAACAGTCACCTGATCTGAAAACATAAATTTTTACAAAACGTGAGTACAATACTCAGTGAGTGAATAAGAAGGGAACAAGCATACCATAAGGAATGTTTATCGAAATCATGATGCATTCATTTTCTCAAAACCATACAATTGTTTTAGCTCCTTTAAACCCCTCATGTAAACCCCACATGAGTAAATCACTTTACAAAAATCCATGCTCAATTATGGTACCAAAGAAATGGAAAATATGGCAAAAACCCACAAGTTAGCAAAATGCACAGAAAGTTTCTCGTTGTAGCGAACTTCATCCTCGCTGCAGTGAGAACCAGAACATCAAAGAAAGAGTCTCCTTTTTCCCTTAAAACAAATCGTCCTACTAAAATAACAATAGCAACATGTAACACATGTAAACTTCTAAATTTCAACAAAACAAATGCTTACATATTTGCATTTACAACCATATACCCATCATCAACATGCACACCATCCCATCATGATCATCATGCACACTATCCCATCATCATCATCTCATATGCAACGACTTATGCGCATATAACCGGGTCAGTAACAGCTTATGTGCACTCCCACTCACACATAGCCAGGTCAGCAACGGCTTATGTGCACTCCTACTCGCACATAGCCGGGTCAACAACGGCTTATGTGCACTCTTACTCGCACATAACCGGGTCAGTAATGGCTTATGTGCACTCCTACTCGCACATAGCTGGTTCCAAATCAACATGCAAAGAAGCATCCAATGCATATAATGCATTTTATCATATTGTGATAACACATAAACCATTGTATAGCACATTTTCACAATATAAAATCATTGTACTAAAAGCTTGTTCCCAAGGTACATTTTCTAAGACAAGTTGGATAGAATCTTTCATATTTCCCAAAAAAAGTTTGAAATGCAAGTCCACTCACCGGTATTAGGAGTAGAAATATTTCTATTTTCAGTTCGCGGGTACAATCCTTTACCCGTATCCAATGGCTCACCACCTAGCCATAATCCATGACACATATTCTAATTAAATTGTGTCTAACAGTCATAAGCTATTTCAGTCTCGATATATATATGATATGAAATGAAAAATGCACGGGTAGCCATCTAGACTCGGTATTAGCCTAAGTCAATTTTTCATCCGATAAATTGGCCAATGCGTCCAATTTCACTCCAAATTAATCCATTTCTCCTCTAATACCTTAATTTACCACATACCATTTAAATAAAGCCAAATTCAGCATTAGAACCCTCGCAGTTCCTTATAGAAAAATTCGATCATTTAGTGCACTAACACCAAAAATTTTTCTACATAACCGTTTCACCTTAATTCATCATTTTCCAAGCCATTTTCCTTGAAATAAAAACAATCCCCCATTGATATTTAGCCCTCATGGTTCGACCAACAAGGAACCCTAGAGAAATTGAATATTTCTTTTGTGATTTTGTTCATAACCATGCTTAACTATCAATAAACACTAACATAGTCTAAAATCAAATTATCCAACAACAATTCATCTTCCATACCCATTTTTCAGAATTGAATTCATCATGATAACTCAATATTCAACCATAGAAATCAAGAATAAAAGCATGGGTAAGCTAGGTATCAAGGAGAATTAAAGAAATTCTAACTTACCTAGCTTGTTTCCTTGATTTCTTCACTTTTTCTTTGAATTTCCACCTAGGTTTTCTTGTTTTTCCCTTTGTTCTTCCTTTGTTCTTGTTGCTGGTTGCCTAGGCTAAATATGGTGAGAGAATTGAGGATTTAATAGGCTGATTTCTATAGAAAATAATACAATAATCAAGCATGCCACGTGTCACATGCTTATTGGCCCAATTTTTTTAACTTTTTGACTTTTTCTTCTAAATTTTCCACCACAAATATTCTGGTATTTATCCAATCCTACCACAATTAAAATCCCTTGGTCTTGACGAGTGCTGGGGCAAAAAATTTACAGATTTGCCCCCGAGATAAAAAAATTATGATTTTGCCCCTATATCCGAAATGATCGGAATCACATCATTTCTACTTTTCAACCTCAAATAACACTAATATTGATCAATATTAACCCAATGGCGCAAAAATCGTTTTATAAAAATTCTCGTTTAGTCCTCTAGTGGCAAAATTACCAGTTTGTCCTTATGCTCCAAAAATACCGGGAATCACAATTTTTCATTGCTAAACATCATTTTATACTCCAATAATCATAATTATATTTCATATAATTATTCTTGGTCAAATGTGATCAAATCTTGGCTAAAAATCTCCATTTTATCATCAAATGGTAAAATGACCGTTTTGTCCCTAATTGGTCAATTTTCCTTATGAACTTCAAACTGGACCTTGAGCTCCAAATCACTATTTTAAGTCATTCTGTGGGTTTCAATATTTTCAAATTCCTCTTAGAATTTCTATTTAAACTAGTTCAAGACTCGATTTAACTTAATTGTACCACTCGGTACAATACCGTCTTTTAATCGAGCTTGACAGGGTCTCACAATTCACTCTTTTTTATGCACAAAATACAAATAGTCAAAATTCAATCTAACAATTTTCTTAACTAATTCATCTTTCACTTCCACCTTACCTCTCATCACTTGCTAGTAAAAAATCTCAACTTTATGCAATGATTTCATGTGAGACCTCGACCCCTATAGGCCCGTAACTAGGTATAGTCGCGATATCACTGACCAGAGGTAATTTTGTCATTTCTTTAGTGAGCCCCTAAAAGTAAGCTTTTAAATAATATTGAGGCCTAAGTAGGCTTAAGGCATAGATGAATGATAAAAATAAGGGTAAAATGATGAAGGAAATAAAAATAATGATGATTTCCAAGGTAGGGGCAAAATGGTCACTTTTCATCTCGGATCAAAATTTTTAAGTTTTCGTAAACCCAAGTATTTTTAGACTATTATGGACTATGTCTCGGTGTCAAAAGAGTAAAAGATTGCACAAAGGATTGGAGGAAAACAAAGCTAACTTGTTAAGGGCATTTTCGTAATTTAAGAAGAGATTGGATAAGCTTTGGCTATAAATATCATTTGTTCCAGCAGCTTCTTCTTCTTCTTCCTCCCATCTCACATTTGTTTCACTCTTCATGGAAGCTTGTTATGAAATCTCCATAACCTTTCTCAAGTTAGCTCCAATTTTCATGCTTTTGTGCACTTTTGCATAAAACCTTTGTGCTCTTTCACTCTCTCACTTTAAAACCCTTAGAAAGTCTTACTTTCATACTTCCTCTCACTAGCTAGGTGTTTTAGAGAGAGAAAGAGAAAGCTTCTATAATAGCTTGAAAATTTGTGGAAAGAATTTCAAATTTACAAAGCTACCAAGGTGAGTAATGAATTAAAGTTGATTTTTAAGTGTTGAGAATGTCTAGTAATTTAATTTGTGAGTGTTTTCTTGTTGAGATAGTTTATTCATTTTTAGTGTAACTAAAGTAGTGCAAATAATAGCCATTTAATGGTATTTGGAAGCTAGTTAGGAATGACTAGTAGAACTCAATTTAGAAAATAGTTTTGGAATAGTATTAATGCCAAGTTGGGTTGATCGTGATGTTGTTATGTGTGATAGGTTCCAACAAAACCCCACACCTCCATTCAGAACCTTAGTCGAAGTTAGAGCCCACCAAAACATCAATAAAGACTGGTGAGTGAACTTGTATTTCAAAATCTCTTGAGGAAATATAAATGTATTTGGATGAAATATTTGAATGATTTTATCCAATCTTTCTTTAAAAATGTGTGCCGGGGAACAAGCCCTTGATAAAATGTTTTGATTTTGTGAAAATGTGAAATGTTTAAAAGGATGAATTCATGTGCTCCTATATTATATTGGTATGTATATATATGAATATATGTTGTGCATTGATGAATAATATTATGTGATGATGTTGAAGTGTGCGAGTAGAGAGTGCACACATGATGATGATAGAGTGTGCGAGTAGGGAGTGCACACATGATGATGTTGAAGTGTGCGAGTAGGGAGTGCACACATGATGATGATATTGCATTGAGTTGAGTGTGGTGGGATGGTATGCATGATGATGTATGTGTGTGTGTGTGTATATATATATATATATGTTATAGAAAGTTTATGAAACTAATTGTGATTATGTTGTATGTTGGCATTGTTAATTGCTCCCAAATTACTTTTCATTTCAATAAGAAAATGGCTTTTGATAAAACAAGCCCCCTTTTAACCAAATTGCTTTGTTTCTCGCTGTAGCGAGATTCATTTTCGCTGCAACGAGAAACTCTCGGGTTGAAGGGGGGTTGCACTGGCCTGATTCTCACTGCAACGAGAAATTTGCTGAAGCTTCTTATTGCAGCGAGAAACTCTCTGGTTCTAGTGCAATGCTTTCACTTCAACAAAACTTTTGACCACCTTTCAGTCAGAATTGGGAAAATTGGTAAACATAAAAGTTGTATCTCAGCCTCTTATCTTTCTAATGGTCTAAAACTCATATCAATTGGACTTCTGTAGTGGGAGATATACTTGAAAAACCGAAATATATGCAAACTAAGACTGTTTCTCGCTGCAGCGAGAAACTTGCTGTCATGCTTGCTACCTTACTTGATTGTAACATATTTTTCACCCATTTAACTTCATGGATTGATCATGGGGTTTTGCAACACTATGAGGTTATTAATCAAAGTTTGAAATGAGGGATTTTTAGTAAGAAATTAAATCAATTGCATTGTTTTTGAAACAAATGCATCATGATTCCCAAGTTCTCCTTATCAATTACTTGTTCCCTTCTTATGTTCACTCACTGAGTTGATACTCACCTTTTTCAAATTCAAGTTTTCAAATTAAGAAGCAGTTGAGACATAGATTGAGGTGTCCACATACGTCCATCTTTTGGTAGGTATCAATGGCATTCAGTAGTTGCACCTTCACTATGGTCACTCCGCTGGAAGTCTAAAGTCCTTTCGTTGAACGTACGTACCTTGATGTAAATTGTTAAGATATGTATATCTTAAACAATAAATGTTTATGTTGATTAATGTTGCCACTACGAGATGGCATGGATGACATTATTTTGAATCATATGAATGTGAATATATGGTTTCGATAGAAAAGTATTGAAATACTCGTTAATAGGAATTACGAAATACGATTGTAAGAACGAATGATAAAATCGATGAATGAAGTCACATAGATAGGCTTGCTTGAGCTTAGTGGGCTATGTCCATTGAGTCCATACGCTGGTCATGGCTCGAAATTTGGATCGTGACAGTTCCAACCCATACTATCTTCAACAATTTATATTTATAACTATGACTAAAGAGAACCAATTTATAAAAACACTTTGCAAAGTAATAATATCGCTAGGAGAATCTTTCCAAAAATAACTCTATCTTGAAAATCCCAACTATGAGATCTAGAGGAAGAAGATGAATTTGTAAAGATTCTATTAGTTTTCATAACCAAATGGTAGTTACAAGAGCAATATCTATACTACATATTACATCTCTATTAAACTTACTTAATTACTAAAAGTCAATTGATTGTTAATTAATCAAACTAGTTGATCAGCTTACATGTTATACACATACTTACTAACAACATTAAGCTTTATACTCCCCCTCAAGATGAGTATATATAGTTATAATGCTCATCTTATCTAGAAAAGAATTAAAATGGATTGGCAATAAAGCTTTTGCAAACAAGCCAGTTATTTGTGAATGCAATATGAACATATTTGGACTAATCACTCTTACAAGGACCTTCTCTCAAATGAAGTGGAAATCCACTTCGATATGTTAACTCCTTCCATGAAATGTTGGATTTTACTTATGTGCAAGGTAGACTAATTGTCACAATGAAGATCTACAACCTTTGGATGTTGAATTCAGAAGTCCTTCAACAAGAATAACAACCACAAGACTTCATAACAAGTTACAGTCAGTGACCTATATTTTACTTTAGTAGAACTTCTTGAAACCATTATCTGTTTTTTAGATTTCTAGTTAACTAAAGAACCTCTACGAAAAACAACATATCCTGATCCTAACCTTTTAGTATCATGACTACCTGCATAAACATGTTAGTATAAGCAATTAACTCCAAAAAAGATTTGGAAGATAATAGAATGCCATGTCCTGTAGTTGCTTTAAGATACCTTAAAACCCTATAAGTTGCCCGCAAATGACAATGCCTTGGCTTGTCCATAAATTGGGATAAGGTTTGATCTAAATATGCAATATTGAGCCTAGTAAAAGTCAAATAAAGAACCTCCCAATCAACTGCATGCATTTGTCAATTGCTCATCAAAAGAGCTTATGATTGTAATCCATATAGGAAGAGATTAACTTAGCATCTAGTAGGCCATATTCATTAACCAAATCTAATGTATATTTCCTCTTATAGATAGAAATACCTTATTTTGACCTTGAAATTTCTAAACCTAAGAAGTAGTTTGGCACTCCAAGATTTTTAAGCTTAAAATTTGATTTCAAATAGTACTTAACATTGTATGCTAATGATATTTTTGAATTAGCAATAACTATATCATCAATATACATAAGTAAAGAAAGAAATCATTCATTCTATGCGTTTACGAATAGTGAATAATTTGATTTTGACTGTGAAAAACCAAAATGTAACAAAAACTTAGTAAATTTGGAATTCCACTACCTTCAGGCTTGTTTGAGACCATACAAGGACTTGTGAAGCTTGCAAACTAACTTTGATTTCTCTTTATACACCTCTTTAACAATGTGACCTTTTGGGAGATCAATAAACACTTCCTTATGAAGATCACCAAGAAGGCATTGTTAATATCTAGCTATGAAAAGTACCAGTCCTTTGTTGTTACCAATGCCAAAAAGACCTTCATAATAGTTTGTTTTACGACAGGGCTAAATGTCCATTGGAAATCAAAAACCTCTCTTTGATTGTAACACTCGGTAATAAGTCTTGCCTTGTATCTTTCAACACTACCATCAACATTGAGCTTGATCTTCTAAACCCACTCACATCCAATGGAATAAGAACTAGGTGAAAAAGGCATTACAATCCATATACCATTGTCCTCCAAAGTAACCAAATCTAGTTGAATAACTTTTTGCCACTAAACATACATGACAGCTTGATTGTATGATTGAGGCTCAAGAACAAGGGAAGGGAATGTTGTAAAGGCTTTGTGAGAGGATGAAAGTTGTTGTGATGAAAGAAAATTAATGATAAGATAGAGAATGAGTTTATTGGATTGAAGCCAAATAGAAACAATATTGGTTTGATGATTTGAGAAAGGTAAATCGTAATGATCAGCCTCAAAATACTTTTTCGTAGGATGTGAAGGTTGTATTTGAGTAGAAATAGAATTACAATCAATATGAAAGAGGGAGGGACAAAATGGTCATAAAAATTATCAAAAACAACAGAACCAAGAAAAACATTGTTTGGAGCAATACTTGCATCATATACATGAAATGATGAATGAGAAACATCAATAATAGGATCAATAATAGAATTATGATGGAATGGAGAGATATATTCATCAAATTGAGAAATTGGTGAAACATAATCAAGAATATTTAGGGATGTCAGCGGGTACCCTACTCGGTTACACCAGGTTAATGCACTCCATAAAAGGGTTTCGGGTAGGGTTCGAGTAATGATTTCATTACCAGAATCGGATTCGAGAAGGGTTTGGGTACCACCCCTTGGATACGCGTTACTCGAACCAGATTACTATTTATAAATATTTTTTATTATTTTAATAATTAAATTAAAAATATACAATTTTTACCAACTTTACAAGCAATTTTTTTTTGTTTAAAACTAACAAATATATGAAAAGTTTAGTTACTCTAATTATTAATATGATGACATTAATAGTATTTAAATTAAAAAATTATTAGATTGTTAATTATGTTTAAATAATATAAATAATATATATTAAAAAAGAATATAATTACTATTATACATACAATAAAACACTTTTAGTGTGTGTGTATATATATACACACTTTAAATACAAACATATTTACATTTTATTTTGTATTAACATTACAAAAATCATAACTCATAAAATTATTAATTACAATATATACATTTGTTTATATAAACTTATAATATATATACTTAAAGAAAGCTTTTGAGATTAGAATAGTTTTGGAACCTAAATGTTTTTTTAATTTCATGAAATTAAAAAAATNTGGTCATTTGTACTGAAATGTCAATAAACTATTTGAGTTACTAGACAAGAAAGACAATTAATTATGGGTGATAAGAATTGTGGAATGCCATAAATAATGAATAATTATGTGTGTGGTGCTGTATATATATATATATATATATATATGTACTTTAAATATAAATATATTTACTTTTATTTTGTGTTAACATTACAAAATTAATAACTCGTAAAATTATTAATTACAGTATATATACCTTTATTTATATAAACTTATAACATATAAATCTAAAGGGAAGTTATGAGATTAAAAAAGTTAATTGGGTAATTGGGTACCCATGAAGAAGATTTTAATAATTTTTTAATATAATCAGATTTTTAAACGAGTTAGAGTAATTATAAGGTAGCGGAAATATATTAAGGTTAGGGTTAGAGTAATAATTTTTAAATTATTCGAGTAATTAATAGGGTTAGAGTATTTGATTTTTAATAGAGTTAGAGTTCGGGTACCCTACCCATTGACATCCCTAAGAATGTTGGATGGTGGAGAAGTAAAGATGATAATATCATTATCAAAACTAGTTTGGTGGTTCATGTGATGAAAAGGGAGTAAATTTATAAAAGATGACATCCTTCGGATCATAACATTTGTACCATTTCACATCTATAGGATATCTAATGAACGCACTACCTGCCTCTAGTGTGAAAATATCTTTTATTAAGTGACAAGCTGAATGCAAAACAAAAGGAACCAAATACTCTAATATGAGAATGGGAAGCTAGTTTGTGAAACAACATCTTAAATACTGTTTTATTGTGAAGAACATGTGTAAGGACTCTATTGATAATATGTGTAGCTACTAAAATTACATTATCCCACAATTTAATTGGTAGAAGGAATGAAAAAAAAAAAAAACCTATGCCATTGACCCTAAATCCTAGACCTTAGTTACAACTAATAAGTGTTGGTGTTTTCTTTCTACAACACCAATTGTTGACCTATATTAACACAAGACAAACGATGAACCATTCCATTGGATGAATAAAACTCAAAAAGATTGATCTCCAGGCCATTATCCAACCTGATGATCTTAATTTTGATAGAAACTGAGTAATTATCATATTGTAAATCGAAGAATGATAGAAGATACATTCAACTTGGATTTTCTTTAGTAAATCCATGTAAACCTAGTGAAATCATTAATAAAAGTAAAAAAAATAATGATATCTATATATCAAGAGAAGAAACTAAATAAAGGCCCCACATGTCAGTATGAATGAAATCAAAAGCTATAGTAATAGACTGGACATGAATTAGAAAGGATAGCCTTTTTTGTTCTGCTATGGGACAAAAAAAGCATGACAAATCTTCATTACAAGTTATATCAAAACATATCTACTGAATATGCTTTATTTTGCTTAAGGATATATGTCCTAATCTATAATGTCACAAATTAAATTTATTAGGTACTGAATTACAAGAATTGATAGAAATTTTGGAAAGAAAAAGAGCAAACTGATTAAAAAAAAACTACTTAAGCTTTTGTTCATCCAAAGTGCATTACAAAAAGTCTGATTCTACTTGTTGGTCCTATTGGAGTGCTAGAGGGTGGTGTATAACACTAAAAATTTTAAGCTCAGCCATTTTTGAGTGATAGAGCTTTTTACCAATTAAAAGGAGACGAATGTAAAGCTTATGGTAGCTAAAAGATATCAAGTAAAGAAGGGTAGAGAGAAGTGGACAATGCAAAACTATTTATAGTGGTTCGATTTTCTTGACCTACATCCACTACCTTGATCTCCCAATTAAGGATTTTCAACTTAACTTCAGTATACCAATGGAATTAACAGCTTCCACCAAGCTTTTACAAAGTGAGCTTCTAACCAAGCTTTGATCTCGTATAACAAGCTTTAGAGTGCTTCTCACACTCTACTTTCCCAAGAAAGAGAAGAAAAAGAAGTATAACTATAACACTTTATAAATCTGGACAGATTAAAAGCAAGCTCAAATACTTTTTCTAGATTTAGAATGAAGAACAAATGTTTTTAGTAAAAGATGTTTAGTTTTGTGCTCAAAATGGCTCTTCTCTCTTCAAATCTACCTTCTTTGACCTTAGAGCTTCTTTTTATACTAGGGGAGTCAAATTTTTCTATTGGAGACAGTTTTTAGTCGTTGGAGATAACTTTGATGCCATTCTAGCCGTTATTTTATCCTCTAGTGCTTAAATTCAAAAAGCCAAACAGAGTTCGGCTAACTGGTTACAAGTTGCCCTAACATATTACAGCTTCTCTATCTTGCACTATCTTGATGCTGTGTGCTCTGCATTAACCGATTACAGGAGGCTCTAACTGATTACAATTTCTCGGTCATATACTGTCTTACTACTGTGTGATTTTCATTAACCAATTACAAGATGTTCTAACTGATTAAGAGATATCTGTCTTCAAGCCTCTCTACTTCAGTAGACTTCCTCTAGTTGGTTAACTCTTTCCCCTCAACTGATTGAATCTTCACTTCTTTCAACCTTAACCGATTAACATAAGCTTTAACTAATCAAAAATTCTTCAAATTTGCACTTCTTCATTTTGACTCCCTTCAACGGTCATCTTTACTTTGAAATTGAATTTTGGCGCTTGGAGGATCTTCAAGTGTTGTGCTCTAACCGATTATCACCATGCCTTAACCGATTAGCACATCTCTGTTTCTCTTTGTCTAGCACCTTCCTAATCAGTTAAGCTTAGTGCTAACAAATTAAGATGTTTTTGTTTTACTTCAGCTTGTCACGTAGCCATGCCTTAACTGATTAAGGCTTCTTATTAATCAGTTACAAAAGTTGTCTTCACTAACTCATTTCATCTTTCTCACTTTAACTGACTAATCTACCATTTACATGATCTTATCTTCAAACACTAATTTTGTTGAGGGGATTAACTTTATCATGCACACTTAAATAGTGAAGTTAGACATTAATGAATGAGGAATGTTTTGTTATCATCAAAAACATATGGAGATAACACTACTTGTACTTTAGCAAGCCCAATCATTGTCCATATATTGATGTCTTAAATAAGGCAATGCGTACTAGTGAAAAAGAGACGATATTTCCTAGATAAAGTAAGTTTGCTAACAAATATCAAATTGAATTGAAATGATAATACACATAACAGATTCTCTATTGTTAATGATGGAGAAATTCTTACTATCCCTATATGTGACACTATTGCCTTGGTATTGTTTGGCATTTTCACAAACACATTATGAACTGCCTTTTAACATATTAAAGATTCTAATGAACATGTTATATGGTCTAATGCCCAAATGTCTATAATCCAAGTGTTGCGATTGGTCATGAATGTATTTTGATGCAAAGTATGAACAAAATATGCATTAAAAATTAGAAAAAAAGGATAAATTATACCAATGATGACAGAGTTGATGATTGTTAGGTTTGATTGCAGAGTTTTAGCAGATTGATCACTTTTGTTGTTTGGTTTATGCTCATTGATAAAAGCCATCAATTTTTTAACCTGGTTTTTTGTCAATGACAATTGAGACATTGAACTAATAATTTGTTCTTCATTGTGGTTGATAGTGGTGACGCCAAGTACACTATTGATTGGTAATAGAATCTTTCGTGCATTTTCCTTGTTCTTAATGAACTTAAAGTCAGCTAGGAAACCAATAATTTCGAAATACTTCTCTTTAGCATGTCCATTTTTCACACAATATGAGTAATATAGATCACCTTTACCACTTCTTTTTCCATCATTCAGCACTGTCATTGCATTAGTTTCAACAAAAGGTTGTGATTGAATATGTAGTGCCCTCTGTGATTCTTCCTTAAAAACAAGATTGTACGTTTCATCAAGAGTAAGAAAGGTTTTAACATGACTATATGAAACCCAAGGGTTAAGTAAATATCATATAATTCATTTAGGAAATGGAACACATTGTCTTTTTAACATTGGTCTATGAATTTTTGGAAACGATCTTGATTACAACTACCACACTAACAGTAAGGGGGTGACATGAAATTCCTTAATTCCTCCCATAAACTATTGAGTTCTATAAAGTAAGCATCGACAAAACGAGCACTTTGAGTAATATCACAAAGGGAGAATTTCATATTACAAATTCATGCATCGTTGGTTGAGAAATTCGCTTCTTCAAGGTACTCTAAATTTGGGAAGCAAAATTCATAAAGAATAACGTAATAGCAATCAATGGAGTAATCAATTCCAATAATCATGCCACAATGAGATTGTTGCATTTAGTCCATGAGATGTACAAATCATCTGTTGCTTTCAATTCCTTGATTGATCCATCAACAAATTTGATTTTTTTTCTAATTGATAGAACAAGAAGAAATGATCGACTCCAAGAAAAGTAATTGCTTGATGTTAATATGGGATTGACAATCATCAAACCATGATGGTCTGTGTGATGTCAAAAAATGGTAAGTGAGGATATTTTAAGAGAAATGTGATTGATTTGGACGATGAACTGAACATGTTGGCAAAAAAAAAAAAGAATCTGAATTTTGGATGTAATTTGAAGGAAGAAAGATATCGACTAATCGATAAAAGAAATAATGGATGAATTGCGATTGAATCACAACAAGAATTGCAGCAAGGACCCTAATCTTTCTACTATGATATCATGTGGGATTTGGAGGAAAAAGATGAATTGGGAAAGATTCTGTTATTTTTCTTAACTAAATGGCTGATTGGGAGAATAAATAATGGATTAATAGCAATTAAATTACAACAAGAATTACAATAAGAACCCTAATCTTTCTACTCTGATATCATGTGGGATTTGGTCCATTTGTAAGAAGAAGATGAATTGGGAAAGTATCTGTTATTTTTCTTAATTAAATGGCGACTACAAGAGCAGTATTTATACTGCAAATAACATCTCCAATAAACTTATTTAATTAGTAAAAGTCAACTGATGGTTAACTAATCAGCTCACATGCTATACACGACTTTACTAATTACATTAGCTCACATGCTATACACGTGATTACTAGCTACATTAAGCTTGACACCAACCCAGAAAGACCTCTTTCAAAATCTTAATAAGATGACCCCATTGATGTACTTCCCAATCAAACAAGTTCCTTTTCTCAACTCAATTTTCCATTGTCAAATCCAATTCTCTCTTTTATCAAAGTCCTTAAAATTTCTAGATTTATTACTTGTAAGCACAAAAATTCTAAAAAATTTAATTTTAAAGATCAAACCTTCAATCCATTCGTTTGATCAAAATTGAATTTTGTCATCGTTTCCAACAATAGCTCCCATGAGTAGTGCAGAGGAAAAATAGTGACGATCGTTATCTCTTAATTTTTAATTTTTTTATTAGCATATGTATAAAAGTTAAAACTTTTTAATCATAATTTTATATAATTTCCCTTTAACCACCGCTTATATAAAATTTTGAATCCAACAGTATCCATGAGGAAAAAAAATACTCTTAGAATGCAAAAGAAGCCTTAACAATGTTTCTCCATAATGTAGAAGCTCTTCTGTTGTCGTGAAACAGAGCTCGGTTTAACTCGCTAGTATTAGCAGGGGCTGAGAGGCGTAATGAAGATTGATGAATGGATATCCTTTGTCAAGGAAGGTAGGCTAGACTGTGGTCTATAGATAGGTACGTGTACGTTTGACTCTAGGGTAGGCGTATACACAACCGCATAACGGCCCAAAGGCAAATAATACTAAAATTCCAAGTCGCACCATTTTGAAATGGAATTCTCGTTTGCCTCAAAAATATTACAAATTTTAATTCCCAATGAAGCAGTGCTGGCAGCAATCAATGAATTTACTGCTCCCTACATCTTTCCAAACGACATACAGAAGATCCATAACCCTAGACGTTTATAGATTAATGTTGACGGAGACACATTCTTGTTTTCATTGCTCCGTCGGTCCTTGCCTAAATACGTCGAGTAGATTACGTTGATTCTGATTTTTATTATAAATTACGAACCTCAAATATAATTTACTTAATTTAGGTGTGGCTTAACTCATTTTAACTTGGATAACCATGTCAATAAAACTAGTTACTATATTAAAGTCCTAAAAGTTTACTAGTACATAAAAGGGTATTTGGATTTCGGAAAGCCAAACTTTGATTTATAAATTAACTTTCAATGAACCTAAAAAATTACTACATGGTTAATAAATAGAATAAGATATTTTGGTTGGACCTTTCATCATTAGCTAAAAACAGTAAGTAGTATATTATAAGTATCTGAGAAATAGAAACAAATTCTGTGGATGCTTATTTATATGCGGTACCTCTCAAGATTTGCTTTCATCACTGTAATAATTACCCATGTATCTCAGATCATCATTTTCCTAAGCTTGTCTTTGAAAGTGATGCAAAACAAAAACAAAACACATGTTTGAAAATGGCAGCACAAAAAGTCACAAATCCTGCTACAATTTGCTTATGCCCTATTAATTTCATTGGACAACAAACATGATGATGACAGTAACAAAAGTATCTAGCACAAAAGAATCGGGAAGATCCTTCTATATATTAAGACTAGTTTCGCCAGCCTTTTCACAAAGGAAGGATTTGTAGAAACCCCCCCTGTTTCAACAGGATGAATAATATAAGCAGAAGTTAAATAGTTACTACACTTTATAGTAAATATTAAAATTGTGGAAGGCATTGATTTCCGATTTAATATTTACAATATATATATGCTATATAGTTTATTAATATTGAATTTATTAATAAAAAGTTGTGATTAAAGAGTTATAAATAATTATCTTATTAAAATATAACTTTTTAATGGTTGTATTATGAAAGAAAACAACTATTTGAATAGTTATATTATGAAAGGAAACAAATCTTTTCATACTATTTGAAGAGTTATATTTTTTAATTGAAAAACGTATACGTTGGCTTATTATATAAACAACGTTCTTACACTGTCAATTTCATAATTCTAATAAGCGTGCTAAGGATTTTATTGTATCCTAGAAATTGAGAAAATACTTTAAGAAAAGTGTTAATTTATGTCATCAAAGTCATACTCTTCTTTCTTCTCAAAATTTCTTCTTTCTTCTCAAATATTTCTAACAATCTTACGGTATTCTCTCCAAACTTTTTTCGCAATTATTTCGTGATGGAGACTAAGTTGGAATCAAGTGTGAAGGTTCAATTCCAAAATCAGGAAGTGATCAAACTCGATAAGTTTGACGAAATGAATTTCACTATATACCGGGATAAGATGATATTCCTATTAACCACATTGAAAATTTATTATGTTCGTGGAACAAATCAACCATCAAATCCAAAAGAGAATACGTCAAGAAAAACAACATTTTCTAAAAACATTGTTGTAAAGACAACTGTTGCCGCAACCATTACTGATGTTAACATGGAGAGACGAAAATATGACGAGTTTATATGTCGTGGATACATTCTCAATTCTCTCACTGATCGATTGTATGATCTCTTTAGATATAAGACTTCAGCAAAGGAAATCTTGACTACACTTGAGGAAACATACAGAAGGGCAAAAAATGTACAAATAAATTTCTTGCATTGAGATGCTTTGAGTTTACCATGACGGATACCAAACCAATTATGGATCAAATACACTAGTTACGAATTCTGGCCTCTAAATCAAACGAATTGGAAATCAAATTTCTGACTCACTTCAAGTGGAAGCAAATATATCTAAACTTTCACCTTCTTGGAATGGATATAGGAACAAACTTTTGCATTCTCTTGAAAGTTTTACTATTGAATAGTTTCAAACTTGTTTCCATATTGAGGCAGAAATCATGCTAGAGATGCACTCATTCTTGGGTCAAATATAAATCTTGTCAATCAAAAAGAAATAAATTTCAAAAAGTTGAAAAGAATTAGAGTTTAGAAAATTAACTTAAAGAATCCAAGAAATAGAATAGTGATAAAATGTGTTAAAAAATAGACATTTTATCAAGGAGTGCAAGTTCAGAAATTCTAAAAATTGTAGACACCATATTTTTAGTGTTAATTAAATAATAATAATAATAATAATAATAATAAGAAAAGAAGAAAACAAAAAAGATAGGAGGTACGTCTGACAGGGTGCGTCCACACCCTGCTAAGCACCACCCTTCCTGCCAGATGCGAAAAAATCGCGTCTAGCAGGGTAGTGGAGGCACTAAACTCGGCCAAAAAATTGAGTGTATAAAAAAGAGTATTGTAGCAGCATCAAAAGGGGGGAGCCAAAAGAGGAGCAAAAATCAAAGAAAAACCCAGCAATCGGCAATCCTAAAAAAAATCCCTAGGCAACCAAGAAACCACAAAACAGCAACCAGAGGAAATCCTAGTTTTCTAGCAGCCACAATAATCCACAAATCAAAAAAAAATGCATCCAAAAAATACAAAAAAAAAAATCAGTCAAAAATACACAATAGAAGGAGAGTAACCGGATTTTGGGGGGGGATTTTTTTTATTTTGGATTTTTGGGGGTACTGGCACCGCCGCCGCTAGGTAGTGAGAGTGGGTCGAAGCGAACGGCTGTAAAGAAAGGGCTTTTGGGTTTACCAACCACCGGTAAAAGGAGAGTGAGAGAGATCTTGCGACAAAGGGGAACCCATGTGGTAATCGGCGACGACAGTGGAAAGGAGTAGCGTCAGCGAGGGGAGAAAGCCATTCGGGTAGCGAGAAAAAGAGAGAGGAATCGACAGACAGTGAGGGAGAAAGGGAAAGATTTCATCTCCGATTAGGGGGAAAATAGTTGGGTTTGCCGCTGGTTAGGAGGAGCTTTCGGTCCCGTCGCCAATGGGTATAAAGAGAGAGAGAGAAGAGAGGAGCTGACGCCGATGAGAGAGAAGAGAAGAGAAAAGTGATTTTTTTTAGAGAGAGAATGTGAGAGGAGAAAATGAGAAGAAAGGCAAAAAAAAAGAGGTTTAAATAGTTAGGGTTGGTGTATGTGAAACGGTGTTGTTTTGGGCATTTGCAGGCTGCTGGACAGGGACCAAACGGTGGGCTTTGAGAGGCAGACCAATTGGGCCAAACTAATCGTGTTGGGCTACTGTCAACCCACTGAAGGTATACATTTTTTGTTTGATTTTGATTTTGTGGTTGTGCTGGGCCCAATGTTTAGGTAGAAAGACAAATCAGTTTTAGTAGGTTATTAGGTAGAATAAAAAAGATAAGATACATATAAAAATGATTAAATGTTAAGAGAGAACAGAAATTAAAAAAATAGCAAATTAAAAATTAAAAAATAGATGATAATAAATTAGAAAGAATTAGAATTAAAATGTAATGAAACAAAAATATGAAATATATTAAAAAAAAGGGTTTAATATAAAATGGAGAGAGATATAGATGAAGAGAGAATGAAATTAGGATAAGATAAAGAATTATCAACAAAATTGTTTAATTTAATACCGATGATGGGATGATTGGTCGGGAAGCAAGGAGTTTCAATCCCGAGCTAATTTTCCCTAGGTTCGAGATCCGAATTAAGGCTCCACCAGTATGATGGGAGGGCCTCGATTTTGAGATCTCGAAATTTTTATAAATAAAATTTAACTATACAAAAATCATTTAAAAAAATAATAAATAAATAATAATAGATAAAAATAAAAATAATAATGATAATTCAATTATATATAATAAATTTGTGAAATGTTAACATCCATGACATTAAATAAATAGACAAATAATAAAAACTGTTAATAAGTAAAATCCAAAACAATAAATAATTTAAAAATTAAACATTAAATATCTAATGGTATAAATTATAGATTAATAAAATATTATATAAAAGAAATAAGATAGAAAGTAGAAAGAAAAAAATGGAATTAAATATAGATATATAAAATAAGATTTTAGGCATTAGGTTTAAACAAAAGATTGATTACAAAAAATAATACTAATAAAAAATATAAGATGGTAAAATAGCAAAAAATNGATTGATTAACAAAAAATAATACTAATAAAAAATATAAGATGGTAAAATAGTAAAAAATAAAATAAATAAATTTTTGTTCACTAAGATAACATAGAATCGTGAATAATTTATAAGGTACCAAATTACAAAAAGGAAATATGGAGAAAGAAGATTCATAAGAAATAGCAAAGAAAATATACGAGAAACTTAGAATAAAAAGGATACGAAAAATAAAGCAAAGGATATAATGATAATAAAAAATATAATGATAAAAATAGTTAATTTCACGAGTATAGCATTTACATATTGCATCATACACATCATTGCATATAAGTATTTTTGTTTACGAGTTAAGCCCCGATGATGAAATTTTTCGAGGATCTTGCAAAGGCGAGTATTTCTCGAAAAGTTTTCTAGATGAAAAGATGTCCTCAAGTCCCACCAATATGATGGGAGGACTCGGAAAATATCTTTAACAAAAGGCTTTCGCTCGTATTAGGTTCATTATGCACGAAAATGTTATTTTTAAAGAAAAAACGTACGATGACCCTGATGATGGGAATTATTCGTTGAATTTACGAAGGCGAGTTTATCGGATAATTTCCTAGGTGAGAGAACAACCCGGATCCCACCAGTATGATGGGCGAATTCGGGAGAACGTCCTCGATAAAAGGTTATTCGTCCGACATTTGTATCTCACGCCATGCATCTCATCTTTCCTCACATTTGCATTCCATTTTAGGTTAAATATGAGATAAAATAAGAGAATAATAACTAAGAAAATAACTAAAAAAAAATTAAAGCCTAATAGGATAATCTAAAAAATGGTACCGTTCATGAAACGGGCATCCCGAGGGTGCTAATCCTTCCCCGGGCGTAACCGTACTCCCAAACTTAGATCTAGAAAAACGTAGACCAGTTTAAGGGTCGTTTCGGTGGGCTCAAAATTAATTTAAAGCTTCATCGATTAGAATCGAGACAATAGGTGGCCAATCACACCTAGTAAAAAAGATTGGTGGCGACTCCTAATTTTTAAAGTTTTCACTCTCGTTTGGCAGTAGGGTTCCCGGACCCGCACGTTACTACAGCTGGCGACTCCACTGGGGACTGTCGAAAGTTGAACCATTAAATAATAATAGGTTATCCAAGACTTTAAATAATTCAATGTTTCCTTAGTATTAATGAATTGCTCAGCATACTTTGTTTGATGCATTTTTTTTTTCATACTTTATTGCTTTTAATAATTGTGGGGATTTAAGATAGAGGGATGTGAGATTATTGGTCCAAAATTGATGTCTTCCTTCACACATACAGCACATTTTGCATTCATGCATAAGCCCTCTACCCGGGTTACGTCCATATTTAGGAAGGAGTTTAGTAGCTACACTCTCGTGAGGTGATAACCTCCGCATGGACTAGTGAAGACTCCCACTCAGATCAAACCTAGTTTGTTTGAAGCCTGTAATGGGTGAGGATCGGGGTACTTTACTAGTCCACGTGGATGACAGTGAGGAATGATTTGGGAACCTTTAGCTCCGTTTGTAACCCCAACTCGACATATAGAAAATTATGAGTAGCCTTCCCTTAGGTAGAGCCATTCCAACATACTGTGAAAGAGGTACCCTCAAATAGGAACACATGAAGGAAAATTTCTCAATCTCTCTAGTTTGACTTTTTGCATAACATTATGGAAATAAAAAAAAAAAGAAAGAGAAAAAAACTAAGGAAAAGGAAACAAACAAAGTCTTTTCTTTTATTTCTTTTGTTCTTTAAAAATTATGAAAATAAAAAAAAAATAAAGAATTAAGAATGATATTTCTGTCAATTGTTTTTCTCGTAAAAATAAAAAAAAAGAGGAAAAAGAAATAAAAAAAAGAAAAGACAAAGATCTTCCATTTAAATAAAAATGAAAAAAGAAATGAAAAGGGTTTTTCATTTCTTTCATTACGTTCAAAAAAAAGAGAAAAAGGAAAAAAAGGATTTTAATTTTGAATAGATCTTCCACTTTTCATTTTTACATGATTTTTAAATGGTTTTTATTGTGCTCGCATTGCATGTACAGTGTTTAAATTTTCTTACATTTTGGGGGTACTCCATTGCATATCATTTCATCCATTCATCAAAGCATTATTGCATTTCATGCATTCATACACATGACATATTTGCATCCATATATTCATCTTTTCTTTATTTCTAGCCACATTTATTCCCATAACAAAGAACCACACAATTTTATTAGGTTTGAAGGAAATAGAACAAATCCACATCTATGGAAAACATCTAGAAAGGTTTCAGTCAAATTTCAAAATTCTTTTCTAATTTATTTGATTTGAATCTTGGGGGGTTGAAAGGATATGGAACATCAATTGGAAGCAAGGATAAGTGCACTAGAGCGCAATCAAGAAGAGTTCGGACATGATCTTCGAGAGATGAAATGACAGATTGCCAAATTGATGGAAATGGTTAAATGTCTCAATAGAACCAATGGGATTCACCCTCAAGAATTCCAATAACTTCAAACTGAACTACGCCTTAAGCAGCCATTGAAGGAAGGCCAATTTGTCCTTGATAAGACCAATATTTCACTCAGTGACCCAAGCAAAGATCAAGGTTTGGAAAAAGTTATGAAAGGCATGGACGAGTTGAATATGCAGATGGTTGAATTGAAGAGCTCAATATCCAAGATGGGACCTCTAAGCTCTGCACCACCTTTAAACAATGGTTTGCCACCAAGCACATACTTCCAACCTACCCCTTTTCGACCAACTTTTCAACCCATGAACATTGGTTTGCGTCCAATTTTCACCCTTGCCCAAGCACCTTTCAACCACCTTCTCAACAAGCTCCTCGAGCCCAACTGTTCACACCATCACCTATCACCTCTGCTCCTAGCCTAGGTGTCATCCAAAAACAATCCAAAAAGAAACAACATAAGCAATTGGATCCCATTCCCATTTCTTATGGAGAACTTTTTCACCAATTGGTTCAGGATCACCTTGTTGCTGCTATGCCTATAGAACCCTTGAAACCTCCATATCCAAAATGGTATAATCCAAATGCAAGATGCGATTATCATGGTGGAGTCATGGGACATTCCATTGAAGATTGTACTGCATTCAAGCATAAGGTACAATCATCGATAGATGTAAAGTGGTTTGATCCAGCAAAGATGGTCGGACAAGGTGATAAGGTATCCAAAGAGGCATCTAAGTGGCAAAAGTGGACTTTGTTAGGACTTTTTCTTTTTAAGTAAAAGTTTTTAAGGTTTTAGGATATTTAATGTTTAGACATAGTTGTGCTTAATTTCTTTTGAAGTTTGGATTTATGTTAGTGAGCAATTATTAGAAAATGAATTTGTTCCTTGAATAATGCAAGAAAATTATCACAATTTGGATCAAATTTTGTTTCATAATAACAAGGAGGATTTCACAAAAAAAAAAGAGAAAAAAAAACAAAACAACTAAAAAATATATAATAATACAAAAAAAATAAAACAAAAAATGATGATTAATGGAAAAATAAATGTTTTACACAACTTAGATTTTGTGGTAATCTCATCATGCATAAAACGTGCCCCGAATCATTCATCATCTATTGACTCATAAGTCATCTTGTCATGCATTTAAACATCCATTGACTTTGACACCCATGCATTTATCATTCATCCACCTTTTTGTAAGCACTGTCATTTGACTTCGCTATATACAATGCAAAGAGAGGCAACAATGTCATTGGTTTCATGGAATGAAATATCTTTTTTCAAGTTTTGTATAAAGAATGAGTACATTTAGGAAGATCTCTAGTAAGGAAGAACTTATCACCCAATCTAATTTGTTTCCATTTTGTGAAAAGATAAAAGCTCGAGAAAGCCCTCTGGCTATTTGTGTGATACATGGACTCAAATTAGAATCATGGGAGATGAGCAGTCAAGACGAATGGACGAAATCAAGAAACGTCAGGACAAGATAAAGGAATAGTTGGAAAGGTTAATGGAGATGATTACTAGTAAAGAGAAAAGGTCTTTCGAAGGATTATCAGGTTTGCAATGACAGAGCCAATTGCAGATGAAAGGGCAAACTATGTCAATTTCAAGGGTAAATTTCTCTGACCGAACTCCTATTCCTGACTTAGATAACCTTCGAAAGCAAGAAAAATTGAAAGGAGAATCTTCTGAGCTAAAGAAAGAATTGCAAATGCAGCAAAAGCATGACCTTTTGGATGAGCGCCTTAAAGCTATTGAAGGGATGGACATCTATGGTTCTATTGATGCAATAGATTGGTGTTTGGTACCTGATGTGATCATCCCACCTAAGTTCAAAGTACTAGATTTTGAGAAATATGATGGAACTAAATGCCCAAAAGCTCATATCGCTATGTATTGTTAGAAGATGGCTGCACATGCACATGATGACAAGCTCCTGATACACTGCTTCCAAGACAGCCTCATTGGTGCTGTAGCAAAGTGGTATATCCAGCTGAATCACAATCGAATCCACACATGGAAAGACCTAGCTCGGGCATTTATAGCTCAGTATAAACATGTTTTGGACATGGCCCCGGATAGACTTTCTTTGCAGAACATGGAAAAGAGAGACATTGAGAGTTTTAAGGAATACGCTCAAAGATGGAGAAATGTTGCTACACAGGTTCAACCACTTCTCACTGAAAAAGAAACACCAATGTTTTTTATTGGTACTCTACCCCCACCATACCATGATAAGCTAATCAAAAATGTTACCAGGAACTTCACTGACATAGTGATTTCAGGAGAGATAATTGAGAATGCAATTAAAAAAGGTAAAATCAAAGAGAATAGTGTCAGTAGCATGGAAAATTGTAATGCCTCAAAGAAAAGGAGAATAGAGGCACGAGTTATCACATGTGAAGAGAAACCATGGGGCATCAATTCGTACCATCTTCATTCTACATACCAACCTTCCTACCTCGCTCAGAATCATATTTCCCATAGCCTGTGTCCCTATCAACCAATTCTGCAACCAATTTCTCATCTAAGAGCACCCACACCTTCGCTTATGCCTCAATCATCGCCAAAACCCAACCTTCGCCAATTGCCCATGCCAATCTAGAAACTTTTGCCTATACTAATTGAGAATCGATACCTCAGTCTGGTGCTAATGAAGACAGTTCCAAACCCATCGACAAGAAATTATGACCCTAATACTAAATGTGACTATCACATGGGGGCAATTGGACACTCAACGGAGAAGTGTAGGCAATTGAAAGAGCAAATTGAAAATCTCATCAATGATGGCAGTTTGACTCTTGAGCTTATAGAACGTTGGAAATCGGTTATGTCATAGAGTGGGCTCTTGTTAGGAAGTTGGAAAATGCCTCAAGTCTCAAGGAAAAATGGATGATTCGAAGTTTTTATTTTGTAGTTAGATGCATGGAATAAGTAAAATTTTTGTTAAGAGTTGTAAGTGTTAATGTTTTTGTTAAATGAAAATTGTTAAAGTTTTATGATGTGGTACGATTGTTTCAATAAAGGTTTTATAACATCTTTTCAAAGATCATAAAAACAAAAAAAATCACTAAAAAAAAAGAAAAAAGGGTCATAAAGGAAAAAGGTTTTTGATAATAAAATGTGCACATGATCTCGAAAGAATTGATGGTTACTGTTTGGAACAAACTTGTCCTTGCAAACATTTTCTAACCATTTCTTCAAACACTTTGGAGCCTAAGACCATTCAAATAAGGATATTCAAGAACTTGAGTCCAAAAGGAAGCAAAGTTTTGATGGTTTATTAACCTTATCATGTGGTACCAAAAGACAATGATCTTTGTCTAGGCAATGACCAATGTTATAATTGATTGTTTTGCAAAATTTTTCTTAAAAAATCAAGCAAATCAGGCACTCTTGTAAAGACTTTGAATGTGGTAGGTTAATAAATGTCAAGACTATGTTAAAGTCTCAAATATGCCAAAACCTCTCAAATTTCTTTTAACTGTATGCCAAATGTAAACCTTTCAAAACCATCATTGATCTTATTCTAGGGCATGATGACCAAAAACAAGATTACCCAATACCTTCAAGACACCTTGGCTTTAAAAATAGCCTTTTTTTTTTCCCTCTCATTTAGCAAAAGTGTTTCTTAAAAGAGTTGACCATGAGAAGGTGTTCTGATATTAGATCTTTGAAGGCTTCTAAAGAACCTTTATTGTTAAGAGTTGTCTCCTAAGCCTTCATTTGTGTGGTTGATTAAGAAAGAAAACATTCTTGATGAATCCTTTCACTTTGGAAAGGTTGATTCAATCTTCAGCTGTGAAGTAAAAAAAAAAAGAAAGAAAGTGAGAGAATGGTAAGGAAAGTTGATAGTGACATTATGCATTTGAAATACTTAAATGGTGTCAAAAGTGGAAAAATGAAGAAAAAACATCTTTTGATCTTAAATTGTTCTTTTCTAGGGATTTGCTCTTCAATAGAAGTAACCATAGTTGAGAGGATAAATGGCCATGTTTCATTTTCCATTCACAAATGAGAAATTATCCACTTGCTACCCCTTTTAGCCTATTACATTGTCTCTAAAATGCACCTCAACCAAGAATCACCTCCCACATTGGGGGGCAATTATGAAGAAAAATTTCTGTCAAAAACATGGATGATAGAAGATTCATCGAGGGAAAAATGAACATCTGTTATATTATGGGGAGCATATGCGAATTTGAGTTCTTGAAAGTTTCAAACTCAATCCATCAATGTGAAAATTGAAAAAATAAAAAAGAAGATGAATGATGAAATGAAAATGAAAATTGAACAAGAAAGGAAAAAAGAAAAAAGCATAGAAGAAAAATGGTGGAAAAACATGCTTTGAGAAAAGACAAATGTCTTGAAAGAATCCTTAGAGCAGTAATGAATGATCCTTGATTTAATCACCTTTAAATACATGTTTTGGGCCTTTGTATTTATTTTTTTTCAGAACCCTTAACTATAGCCTACATTATGTGCTTGAAGAAGTCCATTTTGATCAAGTATGGATACTTAAATTCAAGAGCTATCTTAAAGAAAGAGACCATCACATGAAAGATGAAACTTTGACTTCTTTTCTTTGCTAAAATTACATTCTTGAATCCCTTTAGTCATTTTGGACTAACTTTGAGTTTTTCAAGTGCATGATGGAACAATCGATCAAAAAAAAAGAAAAAAGAAAAAAGTAAGTGTGAAAGATGAAGCTCTAGGGTGAAAACTCGAAAAGGCAGTCTAGAGCAAAGACGAAAAAAAGAAAGAAAAAGTGAGTGAAAAAGATAAATCTCTAGGGTGAAAACCTGAAAGAGTAGTCTAGAGCAAAGATGTGAATTTATGAAGTCACTCATGATTCCAACTAAGGTGATAACAAGAAGCACTAGAGATGGACCATTTCAAGGTAGCTGAATGCGTTGGACACCTTCCTTTAGGTTTAAGACTCTCAAGCACCCTTAAAGATTCAAGATTATTTGAAAAAAATCCATATTGAATTTTGAACCTATCTCTGTTAAAATAACCTTCTATAATTTGAAGCCTACAATAGCTGGTCTTGACATTTATCATCTTGCCACACATCATGAGGCTTAGAGAGTGTCAAATTTGATTGTGATTTGAAAGGAATCTTTATGGAAAAAAAATCAATATACCTTTGTGAGCTCAGACAAAGAAACTTTAACTTTTCTTCTTTTCCTCATGAAATGGTGAAAATCTTTATTATTTACCAAGACCTTGATGTGTTAAACCATCCAATCCATATGAAAGACTAGATTGTCATTTGGCTCAGCCAAAATCATTTCAAACAGTAATCATCAATTTTCAAGAGATTCAAGTATCACATGTTGAAAAAATGTCAAAATGATTCAGTTTTGTTCCAAACTTGAAGTACCTTTAGTCATAAAAAAAAATTGGTTTTGTAGGGTAATTTTATCAAAATTCAAGATGCTTTAAAAGTAATGGAGAGTTCTTCATTTTGTAAAATAACTTTTGTTATTGTAGTATGAAGATCAAAAGTTTTAAATGATGAGACGCATTTTTGTGAATCTTTTCTCAATGATCAAGAGGTATGGAACCTTTGAAATCAAATTTGAATTAGCACACGATCTCATGGGGGTATCCATCTTCGAGAAGTAACTTCAAGAATTGGGAATGATACGACAAGACTAGCAAGGAAGTTCTTTTGTGATAAAGTGATTGGCAATTGCACAAAAAGATCATAGAAGAGTGTGCAAAGATAGGAAGAATGGCTTTCAATAGAGGAAGACACTGAAATGAAATGATGAGATAAAGGTAACTTTTCCTCCTGTCATGCAGTCATGCATGCATGCACATGACCATGCAACAGTGAGGTTGGAAATTTTCTGTGCAATAGTCAATATTCACACATGTTTCTATGCCTTGGGAAAGGAGAAAATCCATGCAACACAAAAAACTATGCAAAGACATCAAGCTTTGATTAATTTGAGAACCACTTTGAAACATTTCAGATAATTGATGTCAAGATTTTTTAAAGTTACGTTGCATCAATTTTTGAGGAGCCACATTTCCTAAATCCTCCGGGTACATTCTGAAGACCTCCGGGCACATTATTCTTTTAAATCCTCCGGGTGCATCTTTTAAAAGCTCTGGGTAACTAATGTCAAGATTTTTTTAAAGTTACGTTACCACAGTTTTCGAGGAGCCACATTTCCTAAATCCTCCAAGTACATTCTGAAGACCTCCGAGTACATTATTCTCTTAAATTCTCCGGGTGCATCTTCTAAAACCTCTGGGTAATTAGTGTCAAGATTTTTTAAAGTTACGTTACCTCAGTTTTCAAGGAGCTACATTTTTTTCTTAAAACCTCCGGGTATATTTTCAAAACCTCCGGGTACATTTTCAAAGCCTCCTGGTACATTCTATAAAGTTTCCAAGTACATTTTCAAAACCTTCGGGCACATTTTTCTCTCAAAACCTCCTAGTAATCAGTTTCAAGATTTTTAAAGTTACGTTGCCTCAACTTTGAGGAGCCTCATTTAAACAACAAAAAAACAACAAAAAAATAAAAAAAAACAAAATGAAAAAAAACCAAAAAAACAAAATGAAAAAAAAAAGAAAAAAACAACAAAAAACCAAAAAAAAAACAAAATGAAAACAAAAAACAAAAAACAAAAAACAAAATGAAAAAAAAACCAAAACAAAACAAATCAAAAAAAATAAAAATAAAAAAGGAGAAAAACTTTGAAAGAAGAATTAGTAAATTAAATCGAACATAGTGTCTGCGTCTTTACACTATTTCAGATTACAAAAATGTGCAAAGAGGGGCAGCTGTAGACACCATATTTTTTGTGTTAATTAAATAATAATAATAATAATAATAATAAGAAAAGAAAAAAACAAAAAAGATATGAGGTACGTCTGGCAGGGTGCGTCCACACCTTGCCAAGCACCACCCTTCTTGCCAGACGAGAAAAAATCGGGTCTGGTAGGGTAGTGGAGGCACTACACTCAGCCAAAAAATTGAGTGTATAAAAAGGAGTACTGTAGCAGCATCAAAATGGGGGAGCCAAAAGAGGAGCAAAAAAAAAAAAAAACCCCAACAATTGACAATCCTAAAAAAAAAAATCCTTAGGCAACCAAGAAACCATAAACTAGCAACCAGAGGAAATCCTAGTTTTCTAGTAGCCACAATAATCCACAAATCAAAAAAAATGCATCCAAAAAATACAAAAAAAATCAGTAAAAAATACACAATAGAAGGAGAGTAACCGGATTTTGAAGGGGGATTTTTTTTATTTTGGATTTTTGGGGGTACTTGCACCGCCACCGCTGGGTAGTGAGAGTGGGTTGGAGCGAACGGCTGTAAAGAGAGGGCTTTTGGGTTTGCCAACCACCGATGAAAGGAGAGTGAAAGAGATCTTGCGACAAAGGGGAACCCATGAGGTAGCCGACGACTGCAGTGGAAAGGAGTAGCGCCGGCGAGGGGAGAAAGCCATTCGGGAAATGAGAAAGAGAGAGAGAAATCGATGGATAGTGAGGGAGAGACGGAAAGATTTCACCACCGGTCAGGGGGAAAAGAGTTGGGTTTGCCGTCGGTTAGGAGGGGCTTTGGGTCCCGTCGTCAATGGGTATAAAGAGAGAGAGAGAAGAGAGGAGCTAGCGCCGGTGAGAGAGAGAATAGGAGAAAAGTGATTTTTTTTAGAGAGAGAAGAGAGAATCAAGCAGGTAGAGAGAGAATGTGAGAGGAGAAAATGAGAAGAAAGGCAAAAAAAAAGAGGTTTAAATAGTTAGGGTTGGTGTATGTGAAATGGCATCGTTTTGGGCATTTGCAAGCTGCTGGACAGGGACCAGACTGTGGGCTTTGAAAGGCAGACCAGTTGGGCCAGACTAATCGTGTTGGGCTACTGTCAACCCACTGAAGGTATGCATTTTTTGTTTGGTTTTGATTTTGTGGTTATGCTGGGCCCAATGTTTAGGTAGAAAGACAAATCAGTTTTAGTAGGGTATTAGGTAGAATAAAAAAGATAAGATACATATAAAAATGATTAAATGTTAAGAGAGAACAGAAATTAAAAAAATAGCAAATTAAAAATTAAAAAATAGATGATAATAAATTAGAAAGAATTAGAATTAAAATGTAATGAAACAAAAATATGAAATATATTAAAAAAAAGGGTTTAATATAAAATGGAGAGAGATATAGATGAAGAGAGAATGAAATTAGGATAAGATAAAGAATTATCAACAAAATTGTTTAATTTAATACCGATGATGGGATGATTGGTCGGGAAGCAAGGAGTTTCAATCCCGAGCTAATTTTCCCTAGGTTCGAGATCCGAATTAAGGCTCCACCAGTATGATGGGAGGGCCTCGATTTTGAGATCTCGAAATTTTTATAAATAAAATTTAACTATACAAAAATCATTTAAAAAAATAATAAATAAATAATAATAGATAAAAATAAAAATAATAATGATAATTCAATTATATATAATAAATTTGTGAAATGTTAACATCCATGACATTAAATAAATAGACAAATAATAAAAACTATTAATAAGTAAAATCCAAAACAATAAATAATTTAAAAATTAAACATTAAATATCTAATGGTATAAATTATAGATTAATAAAATATTATATAAAAGAAATAAGATAGAAAGTAGAAAGAAAAAAATGGAATTAAATATAGATATATAAAATAAGATTTTAGGCATTAGGTTTAAACAAAAGATTGATTACAAAAAATAATACTAATAAAAAATATAAGATGGTAAAATAGCAAAAAATATAATAAATAAATTTTTTTTCACTAAGATAACATAGAATCATGAATAATTTATAAGGTACCAAATTACAAAAAGGAAATATGGAGAAGGAAGATTGATAAGAAATAGCAAAGAAAATATAAGAGAAACTTAGAATAAAAAGGATACGAAAAATAAAACAAAGGATATAATGATAATAAAAAATATAATGATAAAAATAGTTAATTTCACGAGTATAGCATTTACATATTGCATCATACACATCATTGCATATAAGTATTTTTGTTTACGAGTTAAGCCCCGATGATGAGATTTTTCGAGGATCTTGCGAAGGCGAGTTTTTCTCGAAAAGTTTCCTAGATGAAAAGATGTCCTCGAGTCCCACCAGTAGGATGGGAGGGCTCGAGAAACATCTTTAATAAAAGGCTTTCACTCGTATTAAGTTCATTATGCACGAAAACGTTATTTTTAAAGAAAAAACGTACAATGACCCTGATGATGGGAATTATTCGTTGAATTTGTGAAAGCGAGTTTATCGGATAATTTCCTAGGTGAGAGAACACCCCAGATTCCACCAGTATGATGGGCAGATTCGGGAGAACGTCCTCGATAAAAGGTTATTCGTCTGACATTTGTATCTCACGCCATCCATCTCATCTTTTCTCACATTTGCATTCCATTTTAGGTTAAATATGAGATAAAATAAGAAAATAATAACTAAGAAAGTATAGTCAACTTAAAAAAAATTAAAACCTAATAGAATAATCTAAACAATAGTACCGTTCATGGAACGGGCGTCCCAGGGGTGCTAATCCTTCCCCGAGCATAACCGTACTCCCGAACTTAGATCTAGAAAAACGTAGACCAGTTTAAGGTTCTTTTCGGTAGGCTTAAAATTAATTTAAAGCTTCATCGATTATAATCGAGTCAATAGGTGGCCAATCACACCTAGTAAAAAAGATTGGTGGCGACTCCTAATTTTTAGAGTTTTCACTCTCGTTTGGAGGTTGGGTTCTCGGATCCGCACATTACGACAAAAATCTTGAAAATAAGATTGCTGCTTTTGATTTTAGAAACAAGGTAAACCTTGTTTTATGTGATGTTAAAAAGCTTGTTACGATGGTGACTGAAATGCATATTAAAATGGTTATCAAAATAAACATGGCTACTGTAGCAAAACATTTAGGGCATGCTTTGTTGGGGGAATGGAATAGCCATTCCTCTCCTATTCTCATTCTTGAGATAAAGCTGCATTTGATTTAATGGAATGGCTATTCTTCAGAATAACCATTCCAAGAGAAGCCTGAATAGCCATTACCAAGGCCCCCCTTAGTAATAGCTATTCCAAATTGTTGGGAATAAGAAAAGAAGTTGATTAGACAAATATACCTTTTACAATTTAAAAAATTACCTTATAAAAAATACTAAACCTATTTTTTCTCTCTTCCTCACTCCTTTTCTCTCTCTAAAGCACAAAAGACAACAAATTTTTTACTTCATTTTCAAAAAAAGGGAAATGAAAATATTTAAATATTATTTAATATATTAATATTATTTCACTAAAATAAATAATTATTTTGTTTATACTGTTGAGCATTCTTCTGATTTATGGCATACTAGACTAGGTCATTTAAATTTTTCAATCTTTAAAATTTATGTCAAAACCTGACTATATTTCATGACAAAAAGATAGTTTTGAAAAAAAGTGAAATTCGTGTTGAGGCAAAAATGACTAAGAAACCTTTTCCAAAAGTTAAAAGAAAATCAAAATTATTAGAACTTATACATTTTGATATTTGTGAACTAAATACTTTACTAACAAGGGGAGGGAAAAGGTATTTTAAAACGTTCATTGATGATTATTCTTGCTTCACTCATGTATATTTAATGAAAACAATAGATGGAGCATTTAACATATTCAAGGAATTTAAAACTGTTGTTAAAAATCAAAAAAGAAAATAAGATTAAAATTCTTCAAAATGATAGAGGAAAATATTTTTCAGACTCGTTTTCTCTATTTTGTGAAGAGAATGGAATAATTTATCAAAGAACGGCTCTTTATGCACCCCAACATAATGGATTAGTCACAAAAAAATAGAACATTAGTAAATATGGTAAATAGTATGTTGTTAAATGCAAAGGCTCCTTTTAATCTTTGTGGAGAAGCATTTTGACAACATGTCACATAAGTAATAGAGTTCCTTCAAGGAAATTACTTATGATGTTATATGAATTATAGAATAATGGCATAAAACCAAATTTGAATTATTTTAAAATGTAGGGATGCATAGCTTATTATAAAGTCACGAATCTTCATAAGACAAAATTACGACCTAAAGGCATCAAAAGTATTTTTGTTAGTTATGCACAAAATTCAAAAGCATATAGATTACTTGATTTAAATTCTAATGTTATAGTTGAATCTATACATGTTAATTTCTTTGAAAATAAATTAGTTTATAATTCTGTTAATTTTGAAAAAGAAAAGCAAATTGAATTGGCTCCAATAGGTAGCGAAAAAAGAAAAGAAATTAATGAATCTATTGAGCCAAGAAGGAGTCAAAATTGAAAAAAAATATTTAGATTCTAAATATGTTTCTCCAGATTCAATTGTTTTCTAGTTGAAGGAGATGGAAACAATGTACTAAATAAAACACCAATTCTACTAAGTATAAATGGAGACCCCAAAAGTGAAGCAATGTCTTCAAGAAATGCAATCTTATGGAAAAAAGCTGTAAATGATTAATGGACTCAATAATGTCTAATAATACATGGGTCTTAGTTGATTTACCTTAAAGTCTTAACCAATTGGATATAAATGGGTGTTTAGAAGAAAATATAATACCGATGGTTCTATGCAAACCTTTAAAGCAAGATTAGTTGCTAAAGGTTTCAAACAAAAGGAAGGCATAAACTATTTTGATACATATGCTCTAATAGCTAGAATAACATCCATTAGAACACTTATAGCATTACCTTAAATTTATAAGTTGCATATACATTAAATGGATGTTAAAACAACCTTTTTAAATAGTGATTTAAAGGATGAAGTATATATGGAACAACCAGAAGGTTTTATATTTCTTGGAAATGAGAAAAAATTTTGTAAATTGGTTAAATCACTTTATGGGCTAAAACAAGCTTCTAAACAATGACATGAAAATTTTGACTCATCTGTATTGTCATATGGTTTTAAATATAATAGGGTTGACAAGTGCATTTACTCAAAATTTAACAAAGATTATGGAGTAATAAATGTCTTTATGTTGATGATATGCTAATATTTAACAATAACATAATCGGTGTCAAGCCCGACCTTATAAAATACTTGTCATGTCATTCATATGATTGACAATATGCTTGCATACTTGGAAAGCCCCGAAAGAAAAATCGTTAAAAGACGACAATGTACCAAATGATACAATTAAATTAATTTAAGCCTCGAACTGGATCAAATAGAGAATTTAAAATGAAATTAAGAATATTAAAGTCCCAGAATGGTTTAATATAGTGATTTGGAGTTCGAGGATCAATTTGGAGTCAAATCAAAATTTTCACTGTCTAAGGGTAAAATGGTCATTTGCCACCTAGGGACACAATGGAAATTTTTAGAAAAGATTTTTTTGGCCCCATTTGACTTATTGGAGTATAATTTGAGGGTTTGACAGTGAAAAATTTTAATTTCGCTGATTTCTAGAGTGTAGGGGTAAAATCGTAATTTACCACCCGCGAACAAAATTTAAGATTTTGAGAGAATTTAGATCAAATTTGACAAATTGGAGAATGGTATGAGTAGAAGGGATGAAAAATATGTCTATGGGCAATTTTTTAGTTTTTGGGGCAAAAATGTAATTTTTGACTTTTATAGGGGCAAAAGTGTAAATTTCAAAAAAATTACTCCACCAAGACTTTGGATAAGTCTGAGAATTTTATCTAAGCTATGGATATGTGGGACAAGTGTATGGTGAAAATTTGGAAACAAATAGATAGCTAGAATTTAAGGAATTAATAAAACATTAAAAAAATGAATAAAATAACATTATATTATTTTAGCATTTAAAAATGTCAAAATTCCAGAATTCTCATCTTCTTCAGCCGTCCAAACCAGTAGAGAAAAGAGAGAAAAGAAATAAGAACCCTACCTGAAAATTTTGGGGAAAATCAAGAGAAATCAAGAAATCAAGCATTAAAAAGGTAAATTTCATTGATTTTCCTTGTGATTTTCACTACCCATGCATTTTTTTCTCATTTCCATGCAAAATTAGAAAGTGGGTATGGACACCCATGCTGGCCAAACCTCCATGGATGAGTTTTGAACTTGAGTTTTGGTTTATTTTAATTGAATTAAGTGATTTTAGTTAGGTTATATTGAAATATAGCAAAAATAAGCTAGAGATATAATTTTTTCCCATTGAAACCCATTATGCCGAATTTTCTAGGGGAATATTGGCTGCTGATCTTGATGTTTATTTGAGGAATTATGATGAATAATGATGAATTATGAGCCTAGAAAAATAATGAAAATTTTCGGAGCAAAAATACGAATTTTTACCCACTAGGGGTATTTTCGTAATTTGTTGTCGAGACTGATAATTTGCACCACACTAAGGGACATTAAGTCAATTTGGGTGCAATTGAGGTATAGAAACTGAAAAAAAAATTAATTTGGAGTTTAAACAGACGCGTATATCGATTTATCGAATAAAAGACCGAAATAGGCTAACATCGTGTTTAGGCAAAATTTAGACATTTTTGCATTCCATATCAAGCATTAGTAGTCTAAATTAGTTTAATTTCAATTTAGTACCAATGTGGTAAATTTCTCGATTTTGTACTATGTCAAGGTGGTGAGTCCTCCGATAAAGGCAAGGAAATTGCACCCGATGACCAGTAGTCTGAGTATTTTGAAAATCCCTACTCTAGACACTATGAGTAACCTTACCATCACTTTAATTATCTAAAGTATGTTTTTATTCAGTTTTGGTGAATTTTATGAAAATGAGTTAAAATGGTAAATTTTTATGTTTTGTAAACAAAATGAGTTTAAATGAAAATATTTTATAAATTGTCTTGAAACAAAATAACGATTTTGAAAATAGAGTAATTTGAGACCACTGATATGTTGTAAATTTAAAATTTGAATTAATGGCTTATGTTATTGTATTGGCATGACTGGCTGGGCTGTATTTTTTATGAATTGTATGAATTGCTTTATTTTACCCTTGCAGGCTGGGTAGTAATATATTAGCCCTATCATGCTGTCCAAATTTTATTGTATGGTGGCTTTGACCTGCTGCAGTGGGCTGAGTTCTGTGGACTAGCCTATTAGAGGGGCACAGAATCCTGTTATATTTTTACCTCGGTTGGAGAGGCGAGTTGGGTAACTGTCGAGGTATAACTTTTAGAGTTCACTTCACGCCAAACCACCACGTGAAGGGGAACTCGGCCAACGCCAAGGAACGGCTATGTTTTCAAAATAAAAACATGACTTTCTAATAGCCTTGGCGTACTCAGTTGGGATAGCCCACGGTCAAGGTATCTCAAATAACTAAGTATGATAATAATTTTTGGCATGAGCCAAGCTTTTTAAGAAATTCATAAGCCATACTGATTACTTGCTTTAAATAAATTGATTTCATTTGGTTGAAATAAGTTGAAAGATGATAAATTACAGTTTGATGAAATGTTTTAATAGTCTCATTTTACTCTACTTTAGATATTTTGAGTGATGTTTGTTTACTCACTAGGATTTTATAATCTCACCACCCTCCTTTCCACCCATTTCAAGCTCAAAATAGATTGTAGATAACTGATATCGGCGAGGATTACAGTTGAACTTGCCACATCCAAAAACTGTAGGTTCATTTCTTTTGATACTTTTGGTCATTCGTGGGCCCACGTGTCACTGTAAATTAATTCTATACTTTGGTTATCTGCATTATAGTATGTAAGAATTTATTTTGCTTTTACACTATAAAAATTATTTATGCAGTGTTCTTAAAATATTGTTTTATGTGAAAATTGAATATTTTATTTAATATTTTTATTTTATTCTAACAGTCATAATTCCATTTTAAACGAATGTTTTAGACATCCAAAATTATTTTTGATTATGAAATATGTGTTTTCCACTTACATACTATATTTTTAACTGATTTTGAGATTTTTGAGATAAATGACAAAAATACCCCTGTGAGACAAAAATTATTATTTTATTTGTTTAAGTTGAAAACAGTTTAAGATCTTTTAGAATGTGATATTTGGCAATAGTTACCCACAGGGGAAATGAGAAACTGATATTAAAGCCTTGCGGGATTTCGGTTGACATTCCGGGTAATGAATGTTGATCGAGACGTCGCGACGGTTGTCACGGGCTCGATGGGAGTTTCGTGTCGTGACAATCGGTATAAATGAAACAAAGAAATACGTAACCTCTATGTTTAAAATGAAGGATTTGAATGAGGTTTATACCATTTTGGGTAATAAAGTTAAGAAACATAATAATGGTTATGTTATTAACCAAAGTCACTATATTGAGAAATTGATCAATAAATTCAAACATCTCAATATAAAAGAATTTAGTACTCCATATGACTCAAGCATGAAAATGCATGAGAATGGTGACCAAGTAATTGCACAAGTTGAATATGCTAGTGTTATTGGAAGAATTATGTATCTTATGCATCGCACTACGCCAGATATTGCATTGGCAGTCTGTAAATTATCAAGATATACAAGTAGGCCTAGTAAAATTCATTGAAAAGTCATTCAGAGAATTCTTGGATACCTTAAAGGAACTAAAAATTTTAGCTTATATTATTCAGACTATTTAGGATTATTAGAAAGACACTCTGATGCAAGTTGGATTACTAGTGCAAATGATAATAAGTCCACTTCAAGTTGGATTTTTACACTAGAAGTGGTGCCATTAGTTAGGCATCTAAGAAACAAACTTGCATTTCACATTCAACAATGGAGTTTGAGTTTATAGCTTTAGCTGTAGCAAGAAAGGAAGCGAAATGATTGAGAAATTTGTTATTAGCTATAGAGTTGTGGCCACAACTGATGCCAACCACTTCCTTATATTGTGATAGTGTTGTTACAATATCTAAAGCATATAATGATGTTTATAATGAAAAATCTGGACATATTAGTTTAAGACATAATTAAATTAGAGAATGAATCTTTAGTGAGGTAATTACCATAACATATATTAAATCTACAAGTAATTTGGCAGATCCTTTAACAAAAGGTTTACAAAGGGATTCGATAAGTATTACTATAAAAGGAGTGAGTGTAAGACCCCTATTAGACACCAACAGCGGGAATCCAACTTTTAATTAGTAATCTCTAATTACAAACTGTAATGGGTAAAAACAAGTTATTGTTATGTGTCTGTGATGCACTATTATAACCTTTCCTCAAAATATTATTTGAAAATAGTGCAGTCCATTGTGTATAGAGATTGAATTTATACTCTTAATAGAGTTTGAATATTATATTATGGAAAGAAAAATGTCTAGAGTAATGAGGACATTAATGAAAACTTCATCTACATAAACATAAGGAGTGGTGTCGTTTCAACAAGAAGAATTTGGAGAATTCTCTTGTAAATGTTTATTATGAACAGGATAAGCACATGGCCATTATGGTAGTAAAAGTGAACGACCATTTACAGAAATATAAATAAATATTATGTGTGATGTATCTTCAATTCTAACGCTAGGAGTCGAGGTTCAATCTATGAACACCATCTACTTCGTTAGGATTGTTAGATGCATTTGCTAATTGATGGTTCAATCAAGAGATACTTTCTTATATGTGTAATATTTGTTTGTGTGAAAGAAAAAAATAAATAAATATATATAATATCTATTGTAGAAAAAACCAGCATTTTAAACTAGTAGAAGATTGTTAGATAATTTATTAATGTTGGACTTATTAATGAAAAGTTGTGATTAAAGAAATTATAAATAATTACCTTATTGAAATATACCTTTTTAGTAGTTGTATTATGAAAGAAAATAATTATTTGAAGAGTTATATTATAAAAGGAAATAAGTCTTTTTATATTATTTGAAAAGTTATATCTTTTCATTAAAAGACGTTGGTTTATTATAGAAATAACGATCTTACACTATTATTTTCATAATTTTGATAAATGTATTAAAGACTTTATTATTTCATAAAAATTAAAAAAATAAAATGTTAATTCAAACCCTCAAAGCCATTCTCTTTTTTTCTTCTAAAAATTTCTTTCTTCTTCTCAAATATTTCCAACAACGCATATCTCCCCGTATAATTATAATGTCCCATTCCATCTAATAACTAATGGTATAATTAATGCTCAGAATGGGCTACTACAGCTGGCTAGTTTGTGCCTCTGCTAGAGCTAGACCGCCCCACGTTCCTTATACTACTGGTGAAATAAATGGAAGATATGATGCTTCCCAGCAGACAGTTGGGATTCACTGCATGATCGTCAAAAACAGATGTATATACAAAGCCATAGTTGAAACTTTCGAATGATGGTCATGCTCATTGGTAATAATCACAAAGCAAATTAAAGAGAGCAATAAAATCGCTGCAGCTAGAGCCAAGATAAGACCAAATGTAGCAGCCAAATCTGACGGAGCGGTACTTGAATATAAATTCGAAACCAAATGTGTTTAGACTTTTGTGTCCCTCAATCATAGATCTCATCTCCCGCTACGTTTTTCCTTTGACAATGCCTGGATAAGAGAGAATTAGCTTTATGTGTATGTGTGTGCGCTTGTCAGCTCAGGCCAACTGTCACTTGACAAGTTTCATCTCATCTATGACAACAAACTGAGCAATCCTAACCACTAGGGTTGACAAAGTTGATTGCCACCCTTCTCCAACTGGCCTCACCCATGCATGCACATATTTAACTCGGCTATCCTTTATCTTTTTCTATTTTTTTTTTTAATTTGGGAGGGGGGAGTGGATTAATCAACATAACCCTCATTGTCTCTTTCTTGACTATATTTGTACCGACTGCCTTTCTCATTCATAAACCTTCTTCTACCTTCCACAAAGAAAAACATTGAATTGAACATGTTTAATTTGAAAACTCCAACATGGACAGATTATAGTATGTCAAAACATATCAGATAAATGAAAAAAAGTGAAAGTGTTCTCAGCAAGAGTATTCATTCGATTTGAGACAATACCATGGCATGTGAATACACAGAGTGAAATAGATATGATATTTTTAGTTTTAAAGTTTATTCTCTTCTTTCACTCGTACATATTTGGCATTTTATTTTTGAACTTACTAGGATGGGTGGCTGAAGAGTGAAGACAAAATAGCGAAAGAAAAATAGTAAAATTCGTAAGTTAAGTGACATTGTTGATTGGACATTGCCCTAAAGCAAAATGATGACATAAATGGTGATAAGAAGATGCATTGTTCGTGGTCAAGGTAGAAATTATTGAAATATATATATATATATATATATATATAATAAATAATTNAAATATATATATATATATATATATATATATAAAAATAATTGCTCAAACGACCAACATAAATATGGTATTGACCTTTTTGTGGAAATGATATATTGGACAAATAGATGTCCAAAATGTATTTGTTATTGTTTCAAGTCAAACAGCAGAGTTTTATAGTGTGTTAGGTGTATTAGAGTTAGGGCTTTGGGTTTTGAGAAGCGCAATAGAAACTAATGTATTACTAGTAATGTTTTTTCTTTCTCATAATGAATTTTACTATCATCACAATTCACAACCGTAAACGTAGGTTAATAGGAATTATTGCTCGAATGTTTTTATTTTGATTGTGGTGGAGGCTAGAACTAAGATCTAAATCTAGTACTAAATGTGAGTCTAGCTTAGCCAGCTAGTTCGTCCACTGATTTTCCAACGTAACTGCGCGCGTAAGTTGTAAGAACTCAAGGAACAACTTATTAGGTAATGTTGAAATCAGCAATCTCTTTCCCATGTACAAAAAACGAAGTCAATGGCATGGCATGGGGAAGTGGGAAGTGGTAACTCCAACAGAGTGGGCATTGATGACAAAGTCTGAACATTTTCATTGTCCCCTTTTACTATTATCTTTCAGTTTTCAGGTCTTGTCCCTGTTTTTTCAGAACTGAAATGGACACTTGAAACAGGCCCAAGCAGCGGAGGGGAGGGGGCTGGTAGGGGCCCTCTCAAAAAATTTTAAAATTTTTACAATAATTTTTTATTTTTTAAAAAAAATTTATAATTTTACTTTTACAATAATTTTATAATATATTTTTATTTTTTAAAAAATTTTATAATTTTACACTCACAATAATTTTATAATTTTACCTTTTATTTTATAATATTTATAACATATCAATATTTCATTTGAATTTGTGTTTATCTTGTATCTTATTAAGAGTTGTTGGAGATGATAAATGACTTCTCAAAAACATTACAACTTAACTCTTAAAACATACTAAATGCAATTCGTTTAGTATTCTTCACTAAATAGTGCCTCCACTAATTGAGAGAAGATAGATGAGAACATTTGCTTGTGTCAGTGAATAAGCTTTGCGAAAAATATAAAATTGAGATTTTGGATATGAGATTAGTTATAAATTAGATAAAGGTTATCTTCAAAAGAATCATGTTATAATTGAAAACCATTGTCGAGTTGACTTGTTTCTAGCTGCTATTGACTCATTCTTGTAAAAATTGAATTCCAATTTTAATGAGAATGTAGTGATGTTGATCACTCTTAACACATCATTGGATCTTTAGAATAATTTCAAGTCGTTTGATGTTGAAAATATTTGCGACCTTATAAATAAATATTATCCTTATGACTTTACTAAATAAGATAATACATATCTAAACTATCAATTGGATCTATTCAAGTTTAATATTATTCATAATCGCGTTTTGAAAAATATATCTACACTTTTTATACTAGTCAAGTGTTAAAGAAGACGTGAATATCAAAAGTTTTGCTTCTTTGTTGACAAATTAATTCAGCTTCTCTTGACTTTTCTAGTTTCCACTACAATATCAGAGTATGCATTTTTTTACTATGAAACCTATTAAAAATGAGATACATAATAGTTGTTAAAAAATATTTTCATTTTATACTTAACACATAAATGGAGTTATTTAAGTAATTTTCACATGAATTTTTTCAATTCAAAATACTTTATATTTTTGTCAAACATTGAACTTTTAGTATGACTATTTTATAAACATTGTCTTCGTCTCTTCAATTGCAAAATCATGACTGCCACTATGTCCCAATTGTAATTTTTTCAATTTCCTTGCAGACTTGCACTACACTATAATATATTCAACATTTTGAAGGGCATTTCCCAAAAACAAGTAACTAAACAAATTGTCAAGTGATGTGAACTCAAAACTAGGTCATATTAATGCACATAAATCAAGCCAATAATTTTCTAAAATAAATAAATTTGGGGAATGGACCATTTTGCAAGTTGGCAAGCACTAATGTATCAGCTTAACGTACCTTTTTTTCTCTATGGATTTAATTTGCATGACAGTGTCTATACTGTAAAGTTATTGATAAAATCTGGTAATTAATTGCAGATCGTAATGAGGGAGTCCAGAGTGAAGTTACAGATGGACTCAAAACATCTACGATCTACTACAAAAAGCCATGAATTCTGTTGTGCCAGCTCTTAAACAAAACATCATAAATATCTTCAAAATGTGTGCATGTTAGTTTCAGATAGCTTTCCACGGATTTTCATAAAATGGTAGTAAGAGCTAGCATGTCCTTTTTACTTTTAGTATGGTATATGACCTGCTTTTTTACCACGATTTCATCGTTTTGTTCCAAGTTGTTATCCATGATATCAAGTAGTGGAACCCATGAATCTGTGTATTTACATCAATACACATGGGAGAAGGGACATGTACGTGCAGAGAAATAAAGAAGCAGATATTTTGAATATTTAATTAAGTAGAGTCTCAGTAACACTGATTCAGTTTGTTATCATTGCTTAACTTCGATGTTTATTCATAAAATGGTTTGTCTATAAGACTACAAGTCTTAGGAATATCGTGTTATATATATAGTCTATGCATGATGCTTAAGATATGCTTATTTGATTTTTTTTTTCTCGGTAACTCAAACTTTATAATCCATCAAAAACGGAAATTCCATTCGAAGTGATGATACTCTACCGGAAAACCAATTATCGAGATAATGATATATAAACAACTTGTGGTGGGTAAGTAAACGATCTTTGTCAAAGAAATCGCAAAGGCACTCTTAATGAATGGACCAAAATTAAAAAAAGCTAGAATGGGTCTAGCGCGTTGGTATCCATCCTGGAGGACCCATGGAAGCACTTGTGATCTTGTGCCGGAATGTCGACGACCTAATTTAATTTGGAAGGCTCCTGGGCATCTTGGTCGGTCCATCAGAAAGACTTTTTGCAACAAGCCCAACCCCCAATGTTTTCCTTGTTATGTTTTCTTGCACTAGCTTCAAGATGTGAAAATTCATCGACTGTGACTCTTTTACGTACAAACATTCAGGCTTTGTTTTTAAGCAACAGTTCGACCAAACAAAAAGAAGAAAAAATTTTCTTTATATACTTAGTAGTATATGGCAAAACATTGAAAAACTTTTACTGTTTAATAAGACAACCAACATATGCCCTAAAAATGGGGCAGTGCAGGCAGAAATTCAAAACTTTCTTACTAAACAGATTCTGACGACAAGACCACTTGTGATAAAAATGCACAAGCCACCCCTGAAAGTAATATAAGAAATACAAGAGCCTTCCTATTGTTTTAAAATGTCTCTTTTCCTCCTCTACAATAAAAAATAAAAAACTGAAAATCCTAAAAAATACCCTTTCCTTAGTTTCACTTTCTTTCTTCTTCTTTGCTCATCTCACAAGTATATTACGGTGACCTTTTTTGCCATTTGTAGCTTTTGTTTCCTCTCAAATTTCTTTAAACAATTCAAAGGAAGACATGCCTAATTGTCCTTAAAGTTAACCCCGCCATAACGCCTTTACTTTTGAACAAATTAATTGAAATGAAAACTATGTAACTATTAAGACAATCGCATCAGCCTCAGAATTAGATAAGATCAGAGGCGGGGGAGGGGCTAGCAGGGGCCTTGACCCCCCAAACTTTTAAAATTTTATACTTTCTCTTTTTTTAAAATTTTATAATTTTACCTTTATTTTTAAAAAAAAAAATTACTATTTTATCTTATTAAAATTTGAACTTCTAATATTACTATTTTATGGACATTACTTTCGTCCCCAAACATAAAATCTTGACTTTATCACTAGATAAAACCATCTTCCTCTATAAGTTCAAAATATTCATTGCACCCTACCATCCATTGATACAAACGAAAAGATAAAGATCCCAAGAAACATAAGCATCGTGGGCATATAGCCTTTTTATCTAATTGCAAAGAGCTAATTATTTTGGATATTCGTCAATGGTTCGGGATCCAATAGTAGAAACAAAAAATAATCAAATTCTGCATAAATGATGTAAACGTTATATGTCTTGTTCAAATAATTTCAAATTATTATTTTTTATTTTTTAAACATTTTTCTTATTTTATTATATACGGTAGACAAACAAGTTTGTGACTTTACAATGAACGTCTTGTTTAGAGAAATGCTGCCAATTTTTCCCCCATCAAATTAGTTAAGATCATGTAGACTGGAGAGTGCAAGGCTGCAAGCAGCTGTGGCTGTATCACGGTTTGAATCAGTGGCTGGATGCCAATATGTATAGAGCTTTACTCTTGATCTTGGGGAGAAGTTAATTTTGACCCAAAGAGAGATTAGTTTTGCTTTTTCTCTGACCAGCACTTAACGGCATTCAGAAATTCTTGTTTTTAAGATGTATTCTAATCAACTAATGTGTCATGGGACCAGTGCTTATGTCTAGAGCCTGTCAATTTATGTGGTTGGACTTACAAAATCATAAATAAGATTGAAGGTAGGACCAATGCTCTATGTACATATAGTCCATGATTTGAGAATTCCTAGACAATGAAGGAAATTTATAGATCACAAAATCTCATAGAAAAATAATGACACCTGCATCGCCTTGCCCAATAGCTTAGAATCAATCAATATATAGGACAATAGCATACCGAAGATGCTACAGGTTATATTTACCAAAAGAAAAAGCTAACAGGTTATGGTGGGAGTAAAGCAGCACTGATCCCCAACTTAAGTCCTGACATCTTAATTAGTAGATTCCAATATTTAATCTTTCAGGACATTCTGGTCTGTCTCTAACCCACCCTAAGCAGTTTCTTTTGCCTTAGATATATATGTATCTCTACCTCTGACCCTCAATTATTGAGCCATCATATTGATATAGCTAGGGAGCAGGGAGAAATGTTGCATGATCACAGGCTCACAGTCACAACCCCTCAAACGAATACAAGTAGCGGGAAGGCAAGGAACCCTCTTTTCCTTTGTTGGTCAATTGGTCACATCAAAAAATTATATACAAGGATTAAAGATAGAATCACCAAGCTTGAATACTTGAATTCTTCTTGTGAAAACCAGTGGGCTTTTGTAGAGAAATTATAAACAGATAGTACTACAAGCAATAGCACGTTCAGTTATAGTTGGGCCAGCGCCGGCCCTTGGATAAAGTCACTGAAGCAAGGACTTTAGGCCCCAATTTAGAGAGACCTCAAATTTGAAAAGGTTTTATAATTTTATAATATAATTAAATTAAATTAAAAATATATAAAAATTTAAAATTATATTAAAATAATTAATAATTAATAAAATTATCTATTTTCTCATTTTTCTAAAAATATGCTTAATAAATTTTAATTTTTTATTATTTCTTAATTTCTAGAATGCTTTTAATTTTTAATTATTTTTTTTATTTTCAATCAACTAACAGTCATATATATTTAATCATCTCCAATAGCTTTTTTTTAACTTATTTATCTTATTTTCAATTAACATATTTAATAAATTTCAACAATTATTTTTTTTTTATATAAAATCAATTTTTTTTCAATGTATAGTATCTACTTTGGAATTCTTCTTTTCTCATTTGCTCTTTTTTTCTTCTTATTTTTAAATTCAATTTCCCTTCAAAGAATAAATAAAAAGTCTGTTATGTTATTATTTTGATAAAATCGTGAACTTTTTTTACGGTTTGTAATAAGTATTCAATAATTAAGTACTATTGTTTTAATATTTACAGATTTTTTTATTTTAATTTATAGTTTATATCATATTATTATATTATTTTATTTTATGTGATAGTTAATTTATTTGAATTAAAAATTTTGATTGATGATTTATATTAGTTATTTAAAAAATATATGATAGTTGCTTTAGGCTTTTAAGCTTATTGGGTCACTCCTGATTGGGCTAGAAAGGTGGTCCGTGGGCTCTTCTTCTGTTCTTCTTGGACCTTGGTGCTGTGAGTCAATTCCATCTACATCTCTACTTCACGTACAAAGGTCTAGAGCCCAATTTGTTTTCCCAGTGATTCATGAACGAAAGAATATGGGTCCTAGGAGCCTACTCCATAAAAGATGAAGTGCTTGACCTTCAGATAAAGCCCCCTTCAATTCCACAAGAATGTTCACGTAGAGTTTTTCAAGGGATCATAGGAAGGATGATGATAAATTCTGGGAGAATAAAAGACCAAAACTGTAGACTCTTGTTGACACAATTGCACATAAAGATCAATTTAAAAAATTCATCTCCCCGAGGATAGTATAAGCAAAAAAAAAAAAGACTTGATATTCACGAATCAAGTAAGAAAAAAGAGGGAAGATTCTTTTGGCATCCCTCTTTTTCATAAAGATAGGCCAATGAGGGTATCAGATACAGCAAAAACACAATGAAGACAAAACAAGAAAAACTTAGATTTTTCCCCCATGGTTTCCGAAATACCTCCCAACCCTCCTTACCTACCACATCGTCGATAACATCAAAAGCTATCCTTCTCCTCGTTTTATCCGCTTGCTCCCTATATCTTCACCTCTATGCCACACCATCCAATTCCCCCCTTTCACTTCACATTTACCACCGTTCCAAGCTACTTACCTGTCTAGTTCATGGGTTCCATTTCCCCTCTACCTTCTCCTCCCTCCATACCCGAAAATCCATTCACGAATTATAGGATCTATACTTGCTTTTGTTCTAATGATTTATTGGCAACCACAAACATGTCCAATTGGATAGAATGTTACGACCCTTCAAACAACTCTTGGCATCGAGTTGACAGGATTCCTGAACTACGTGAGAACCATGTGCGGAAGGGTTTTTCCATGGCCTCAATTGGTGACTCAATCTACATTATCGGGGGCAGGCTTTGTCGCAAGGCTCCAGGCCCTGACTCTGACGAAATTGTTGAGGGTGATCGTGAGGTCCTCTCATCTGTCATACGCTATGATATTCGCAATGGCGCGTGGTCCAAGTGTGAGCCACTTGGCACCCCGCGGTTCGATTTCGCGTGCACCGTGTGCGACGATAAAATCTACGTGGCAGGTGGGCAGTGCACATTAGGCATCGCACGTGGCACCTCATCGGCTGAGGTGTACGACCCGGCACTTGACGAGTGGAAACCACTGCCTAACATGAGCGTGCTGAGATACAAATCAGTTGGGGTGACATGGCAGGGGAAAATCTACGTGGTAGGAGGGTTTGCTGAGAAGGCGGATTTGGATAAGTTGCCATGGAACACGATTGGGAGATGTTCGGCTGAGGTGTACGACTCGGATAATGCCAAGTGGGAACTTGTGATGGGAATGTGGCAATTGGACGTGCCACCTAATCAGATAGTGGCGGTTGATGAAAAGCTTTATAGCTCGGGGGATTGTCTGAATGCTTGGAAAGGTCACATAGAGGCTTATGATGGGAAATTATGGAATGAGGTTGATGGGTCACACTTGGAAACATTGTCTTCTCCAATTTCCATTTCAGCCGCAAATTGGCCTCCCATCAAACGGCTTTACATTACCATGGCACCCGTCGGGACACACTTGTTCTTCTTGGCAGGATACAGGAAGCCAGGGGAGCTCTGCAGGGTGGTGTCGGTTGTCCACGTGTTCAACACATCAGCGAACAGGGATCCATGGAGGAGTCTGGAGCCCATGGAAGAGGAAGGAGAAAAGGAGCTTTGTAGTCATGGATGCGTTGTTAGTCTTGGACACAACAACTCATAGGCATACAATATCCTTTGCCAAAATGTATTCCTCGTTTAAAGCAATCACTCATACTTGAATCTTAAGAGTTGAAATTTTTGGATTTTTCTCTGTCTATTATCAGAATTTTTATTTTTAAATTTTACTGTCAGTTGTGAATGAAATTTACTACAAAACAACGTCTCTCTTTTTTTAAAAAAAAAATAGTTCAAGCCAAAAAAGAAATGGAAAAAATGATGTTATGAAATAAATCTAAAAGAACAACTATAAGATAAATATAAACAAAAATATTCAGAATGGAAAAAAGTATTTAGAGAGAGTAAGAAAATCATATTCAAGTGTGTCTTTACAAATGAAGTGAATGGGCCTATTTATAGGCTAATAACCCCTTATCTAAATTCAATTTACAAGATGAAGATAATACTAAAGGATTAGATGGATTAAAACCTAATATTCATTCAATCTAATTTACATCTAAATCTAGATATAGATAACATAAATAGATATTCACAAAAATATTCATAACAGTCCCCCCTTGAATATCTATTGTATTAAGAATACGTCTCGTTAAAACCTTACCAAAAAAAAAACCTCAAGGGAAAAAAATCCGAGTGAAGGAAAAAGAGTATATAATCATTTCAAAAATACACTTTTGAAATACAGCCTCATTAAAAACCTTATTAAGAAAAATTCAGTGGAAAAAAGTTTGATGAAGGAAAAGAGTATAGTGCGTATTTTACTCCCCCTGATGACTGCATTATAGAGATACTTAAAATGATACATTTTAACTTTTCAAATATTACAGTAGGAAGGGTTTTACTGAACAAATCTGCTAGATTGTCACTTGGCTGAATTTGTTAAACACTTATTTCACCATTTCTTGGAGATCATTAAGAAGAATTTTGGCGAACTATGTGTTTTGTTCGATCGCCTTTAATATATATTTCATTTAACTGTGCTATGCAAGTAGTATTATCCTCATATAACGTTGTTGGAATTTCCTTCTTGGTTGACATGTCACACGTTTCTCGAATATGTTAAGTTACAGATCTTAACCAGACACATTCACAACTTGCTCATGAGTTGCTAAAATTTCTGCATAATTAGAAGAAGTAACAACTATAGTTTGCTTTATAAAATACCATGAAATAGCCATAACTCCATATGTGAACAAATAACCTGTTTGGGATCGAACTTTGTGTAGATTAAATAAATATCATGCATCTATATAACTAATTAAATTTTATTTTGATGCATTTGAATAATGTAAGCCTATATCCATTGTTCCTCGGAGATATCGAAGTATATGTTTAATTCTATTCTAATATCTTCGAGTTGGAGAAGAACTCTATCTTGCTAATAAATTCACAACAATTGATATATCAAGTCATGTATTGCTAGCAAGATACATTAGTACTCCAATTTCAATAAGATACGGTACTTCAGGACTAAAAAGTTCTTTATTATCCTCACGAGGTCGAAAAATATCTTTTTTCACATCTAATGACCTTACAACCATTGGTAAACTCAATAGATATGCTTTCTTCATATAAAATCATTTTAGCATTTTTGTGATATAATTTAATTGATAAACAAAAATTCTATTTGCCAAGTGTTCAATCTAAAGACCTAAACAAAACTTTATTTTTTTCGAGGTCTTTAATCTTAAATTCTCTCTTTAAATAATCCACGACTTTTAATAACTCTTCAGGAGTTTCAATAATATTCAAGTCATCAACATAAACAACAAATATAATAAATTCATATCTAAACCCTTTCATAAAATACATGGGCATATAGGATTATTTCTATAGCCTTCTTCAACAAATATGCATTAAGGCGATTATACCACGTGTCTGGATTACTTTAATCCATATAAAGATTTATTTAATTTGATCGAATAAATTTCTCGGGAACTTAAATTTTGTGTTTCAGGCAACTTAAATCCTTTAGGAATTTTCATATAGATATCGATATCAAATGAGCCATATAAATAGGCTGTAGCTACATTCATTAGATGCATTTTAATTTTCTCATTTATTGCCAAACTAGTTAATATAGAATTGTAATTATATCCACCACAAAGAATATATCTCTTCATATTTAATACCAGATCTTTGGGTAAAACATTGTGTGATAAGTCGTGCTTTAGATCTCATAATCTCATATTTCTCATTTCGTTTTCGTACAAATACCCATTTATATCCCATTGGCTTTACGTCATTTGGTGTACGGACTACAGGTCCAAAAACTTCACGTTTTGCAATTGAATTCAATTTCACTTTGATTGCGTCTGACCACATTGGCCAATCATTTTTATGTCTACATTCTTCAATAGATGTAGGTTCAAGATCCTCATTTTCTTTCATAATATTGGGCTCTATATTATATACAAAATATCATCGACGTTTATTTACCGGTTCCATCTTTTCTCATCATGACATAATTGATTGAGATCTCTTTAGTTTAACTGATTTCAGGTACCTGAATTTTTTCTGGAATGTTTATGAATTATGTCAAAGGTTTCTTCTAGAGTATTTATTTCCTTTTTCTGACCATCATAAATATTTGCTCATTTTCTTTTTCGAGGATTTTATCTTTGGAACCGATTGGCTTCCAGCTTCTAGCATGCCTTGTCCTACAAGGACATCAATGCTAATAAGAGCATTTGCAGCTGGTATATAAAATTTAGTTATTTTCTTTAAGTCAATAAATACGTCTGGCAACTGATTTACTATATTTTACAAAATAATTATCTTTTGAACTTTAAGTTCGTATTGCTTTGTGCGATGATCAAAACTAGATAATGATAATTCATTATAAGAATTTTTCTTTTTCAGCTGCTTAATTTTTCTCCCTCTAATGTTGGAAAAATTGTTTCATCAATATGACAGTTGACAAAATTTGTTATGAATCCTATTGATAATTCTAAATATTTAATTACAAAATGGAGATTCATATCTAACATATATTCCTGACCTCCTTTGAGAACCCATCTTTGTGCATTGTGGTGGAGCAATTAAAACATATACTACACATTCAAAAATTCTTAGATGAGAAATATTTGATTCCTGACCATAAACCAATTGTATAGGGAGAATTTATAATAACTCGTTTGGCCTGATTCATACAAGTGCTGCTGCATCCAAAATGGCATGCCCCCAAGTAGATATTGGGAGTTTGAATTTCATAAGCTTGCAATCAATTGGAAGTGTTTAATAAATAATTATGCTAGACCATTTTGTGTATAAATATAAGCAACAGGCTGTTCAATAGTTATTCCAACTAATATGCAATATTAAAGGCTTGAGATGTAAATTCACCAGCATTGTCAAGACAAATAATCTTGATTATATATATATAAAAATGTGCTTGCAAATGAATGGTTGCAAATGCCAAATTGTAGACACTATAAAAGAAATCATAATAAAATTTTATTAATTAATAAATCATAAAAAATGAAAATGACAAAAAATGAATTAAAAAAAAAAGGGTATGACTGGCAGGGTGCGGACGCACCCTGCCAACCACCACCCTCTCCCTGCTAGACGCGAAAAATTCGTGTCTGGCAGAGTAGTGGGAGCGTGCCCCCTTTAGCCCAGTATAAAGGGGGCACTATAGCAACGGATCAAGAAATCGGTAATCCTAAAAAACCCTAGTAACCTGCAAAAATCCGAGCCTCTAGCAGCCAAATACCACAACAAAATTTCCTCTACTCTTCTAGCAACCCAAAAAACCACAAATCCACAGTCAAAAATCAATCAAAAATATGTAGAAAAATAAAAGAGAAATAGGATTTTTTTTTCAGATTTTGTTGGTTTGGGGTTTTAGGGAAGGATTTTGGCTTTGGGTCATCGAAAAAAGGAAGATTTGGGTTTTGTGCTGCCGGTGGGGGGATTTGAAGCCCAGATTTTTAGCCGTCAGTGGTGAAGGGAGAGCAGATCGGTGGTTGTTTTGGCTTCAAATCTGGTGGCTGGTGAAAAGAAGGAGTGGGAGAAGAAAAGCTCCCAAGCCGCTGGTCAATAAGGTTTGAGAGAGAGTACCGATCGACACCAAAGGGAGAAGAGAGAGAGAGAGAGAGAGAAGAAGAGGGAGACCCGACCGACAGCAGAAAAAAAGAGAGAGATAAAGAGCCGATCGACGACTATTCTTGGGAAAGATATAGAGCTTTGGGGCTGCCGATCAAGGGAGAGTGAGAGAGATCCGAAAAAAGGGAAGCATTAGGTCCCGTCGTCGGTGGGCATAGAGAGAAAGAGGGTCGGACGTGTGAGATAGCAGGCGAATAGGAAGGTACGGCTGGTAACGTTGGACTGGTGAGAAATTAAAGAATATAGAATTTTAGGGAGAGGGTTGAGTAACTGGCCATTGGAGAGACAAGGAAGAAAAGGTGAAGAAGTAGAAGGAGGTTCAAGGAGTTGTAAAACGGCACCGTTTCGATTTTGGTCAAGCTGCCCCTTTCATCGCCAAACGACGTCGTTCTACTGTTTGGGGGAGCTGTACCACAAAACCCCAAATAGTTCCACTCCGAGGGGGGGTTAGATCCAGCAGTAGTCTGGGCTAGCCAAGCCTGATCAGGTAAAGGGCCTTATTTTTTTTTATTAGTGATGGATTGGTTGTCATGTGGGCTAGCCCACTTCTTTGTTTGATTAAACTTTATATTTAGTAAATTTAAATATCATGAGCATGATATTTAAAATCCTTTTGATAACACTTTAGAGGATTTAAATTGACAGAAAATGTTAAACAATAATAGTAGAAGGTAATAAAAAGTTTAATTATTATTATTATTATTATTTTTATCACCACAATAAATCCTGTGTTTTAGGACAAATATTAATAGTTTTAATTGAGCCTTAAGGTACCATACTATTGACCATAGATAAATAATCATTTAATTCGGTACCGATGATGAGATGATTGGTCGGGACGCGAGAATTTGCAATCTCAGGTCAATTTTCTCTAGGTTCGAAATCCGAATTAAGGTTCCACCAGTACGATAGGAGGGCCTCGATTTCGAGATCCCGAAATTTTTTATAAAAATAAAAAATTTAACAACACAAAATCATCAATAAAAATAATATAATAAATAACAATAAAAAAATGATGATAAAAAAATAATAATAATTCGAATATATAGTAAATAATTAATTTGTGAAAATACAATATACATGACATTAAATAAATAGAAAAATAAATAAATAATAATGAAAAAATCTAAAACAATAACTAATTTAAAATTAAGCATTAAATATCAAGTGGCACAAACTATGAATTAATAAATATTATAAAAAAATGTGAAGACAAAGATAAGAAAGGAAAAACAAAGAATTAAATATAGATATATAAAATAAGATTTTAGGCATTAGGTTTGAATAAAAGATTGCTTACGAAAAAATATAATAATAATAAAAATATAAAAAAATAAAATAAAAAATAAAATTTTTGTTCACTAAAATAACATGGGATCATAAACAATTTATCTAATAATAAAAGAAAAATATAAGAGTAACTTAGAATAAAAAATAAAATATGGAAGAATAAAAAATAAAAAATATATAAAGTAAAATAAAATAATAATTAAATAATAATAATACTAAAAATAGTTAATTGCATTAGCATAGCATATATATAATGCATACCATTGCATATAAATATTTTTTGTTTACGAGTTTAAGCTACGATGATGGGATCTTCCGAGGATCTTGTGAAGGCGGGTATTCCTCGAAAAGTTTTCTAGGCGAAAAGGTATCCCTGGGTCTCACCAGTATGATGGGAGGGCTCGAGAAACATCTTTAATAAAAGGCTTTTGCCCGTATTAGGTTCATTATACACGAAAATATTATTTTAAAAAGAAAACGTACGATGACCCCGATGATGGGATCTTCCGAGGATCTTGCGAAAGTGGGTATTCCTCAAAAAGTTTTCTAGGTGAAAAGGTATCCTCGGGTCCCACCAGTATGATGGGAAAGCTCGAGAAATATCTTTAATAAATGGCTTTCGCTCGTATTAGGTTCATTATTCACGAAAATATTATTTTTTAAAGAAAAATGTACGATAACCCCGATGATGGGATTTATTTGTCGAATTTGGGAAGGTAAATTTCTCGAATAATTTCTTAGGTGAGAGAACACCTCGGATCCTACTAGTATGATGGGCGGATCCGAGAGAACGTTCTCGATAAAAGGTTATTCGTCCGACACTTTTCATCTCATACCATGCATTTCATCTTGCCTCACATTTGCATTCCATTTTAGGTTGAATAGGAGATAAAATAAGGGAATAATAACTAAGGAAATATAGTGAACTTAAAAAATTAAAGCCTAATAGAATAATCTAAAAATAGTACCGTTCATGGAACGGGTGTCCTGGGGGTGCTAATCATTCGTCGGGTGTAACCGTACTCTCGAACTTAAATCTAAAAAAATGTAGACCAATTTAAGGTTCTTTTCGGTGGGCTTAAAATTAATTTAAGGCTTCATCGATTAGAATCGAGTCAATAGATGGCCAATCGCACCTAGTAAAAAAGATTGGTGGCGACTCCTAGTTTTTAGAGTTTTCATCACGTCTGGCGGTCGGGTTCCCGGACCCGCACGTTACGACACAAATTGCAAGCTGATAAAAAGTACACATGTGACCATCTAGTCGATGCATCAATTAAAACCATAAAATATCTAAATGATTCACATGGTGGATGTATGAATCCACATATAACCTTGAATATTATTCAAAAACGTAGGGAATTCAATCCCAACTTTAGCTGGTGATAGCCTTATAATTTATTTGCCTTCAGAGCAAGCAGCACATAAAATTCATTAGATTGAAAAATCTTCTAGTTTTTTAATGAATGATAAATTTTTAATCATTTTTTGCATTATTATTGATCTGGGATGGTCCAACCGATTATGCCTAACATTAAAATCATTAGTAAACTTCTAGTTTACTATGGGTTTCAATTATTCTAATGTTTGTATAGTTTAATTCTGAAAATAGAGCGAGTAATTTTTTTTTTCAACACGCACTTTCTACTTGAGATAATAAATGTAATATAGAGATATTAAGTGTCTCTTTCATTTGTTGTCTCAATATAATATATATTCAAACGAATATCTTTAAAACTTAATAAACTTCTTTGAGACTTAATAGAAAATAATACATCCTCTATTATTTTATTCCTCAAGATAGTAAAATATTAGCTTTCTGGGGCCTTCAATTAATCTTAGACTATCAGATATTGAATTGACATTGACTTTTTTTTTTCATTGTCAAGTAGGAAAAATATTTCTTATCTTTTAATATAGTGTGTGTTATAATAATGTCTGCTAGACATATATTTACATCATAGATCTTAGATCCAACTATATGAATATCCATAAATATATACAATAAGAAACTTACAAGTTAACATAAAAGAATATTAAATATAGAATTAAAACACATAATAAGAACATATCATTTAAACATAGTATAGCATATTCATAATATAGTTATACTAAATATACCAATTACTATTAAGTTCATTCTCAGATATTTCTATTACCAACAGAATGATCGATTCCTTTTTCAAGACAAGAAAATCAATAATAAATATTTTTATTACCAATCATGTAATCAATTCCTCTTTCAAGATAGACAAATATCTTGATGTGCTATATCAACTTGGCCATGATTAAAATTATCACAAGATGTTTTAATTTTCAGTGATGCTTGATAAAATTTAAGATATACAATAGGTACATGACCAATGATCTTTCATGCCACATCAATAACAATATGTTTTCTATATTCCTTTTATTCTTTTCATTATTTATCTACTTTCGGTGGGTTACAAGTATTCATCCACTTTTTTGATGAGTTATCAAATTCTAGTGGGTTAGTGGTTTAAGGTATCTATCTACTTTTGGTGCGTTGAAAGTTTTCATCTATTTGTGGTAGGTTACAAGTATACATCCAATTTTGGTGGGTGATCAACATATGATGGGTTATCCACTTCCGGTAGATTATCCATTTTTTAGTAGATGACGGCATTCATCCACTTCTGGTGGTAAATTATCCATCCACTTCTGGTAGCAAAATTATCTTTAGATTCTGATAGTAGAATTATCCATCTACTTCTAGTGGTAAAATTATCATCACTATTGGTGGTAAAATTATAATTAGAATTAAAATAGTGAGTGTAAATTATTATAACGACTTATTCCATATTCATGATCATAATTATTAAATGATGTGGTATTCACTTCAGGGAAAAGATAGATTCATGACCATGACCATTTTTTTATTAGTAGTTCGTTTGTCGCATTCACCTCAGGGAATGGACATTATGATTTTTCATTAATAGTTATATAATAGCAAATTCACTTTCCAATCAAGGGACAAAATATATACTACATGATAGTAAAATTCATATTAAGGTTGATTTTTAGAAATGAAAATATTAAAGAGATATTAAGTCACTTACTTGATTTTTTAAAATCAAAAATCAAAACTCAATCATTGAAATCCTTTTGAAGTTTGAAGATGAAGAAAATATAATAATTCTAAAACTTGAGAGATCAAAGAGTCGTGCTGATAACGTGTTATGAAATAAATCTAAAAGAACAACTATAAGAGAAATATAAAAAAAAAGTATTCAGAAGGAAAGAAAGTATTCAGAGAGAGTAAGAAGATCTTATTCAAGTTTGTCTTTATAAATGAAGTGAAGAGGCCTATTTATAAGCTAATAACCCCTTATCTAGATTGAATTTGCAAAATAAAGATAATACTAAGAGATTAGATGGATTAAATCCTAATATTCATCCAATCTAATTTACATCCAAATCTATATATAGATAATATAAATGGATATTTACAAAAAAATTCATAACAATACACATTTAAAATTATAAAAAAAAAGTAACACTAACATTAATTTAAATAATCAAAAAATTAGAATGATTATAATTGATGAACTCCCGCTTTGAAAGCAAATACTAGTAATATATACTTCTTCTGAATCCCTTTTCTTTATAAAATACCTTAATTTGATTTTTTTTTTAAATCAAATTTTTAGCTTTGACCTGAATTGTTTGAAATACTTTGTCAAATTTAAAATTTAATATACATTTGAAGCGTACCTTATTCTTAATTTTTAATAGACATAATTTAAAATTTTAGTAAACCACTATTCAAAAAATAAAATGCAGTCAGTTGAAAATTTTTAACTTATAAAAAGTGAAACTAGAAGATTACTTATGGGACAAACCAAGTATGTGCTTTTCTGTAAAATGGACAAATTAAAATAGTCAAATTGTACCTTTAAACAGACACATGACGGAATTTGATTTAAGATTTTCATTTTGAAGTTTGGTCAGGCTAACATAGGGGTATTCACCAGAACCACAGTTTGTCGTTATTAAATGCAATCTTGCACTGCGTAATTAATAAAGAATGATTTTCTTTTGTTATTGTTTTTGGGGAATCCAAATGAAGTATGAATGAAATAAAGATCATTGCGAGTAAAAAGACAAAGCTGAAAACTTCAATCAGAAATTTGAATTAACCAATGAAGCTGGTCAGTTGTCTGTATTGCAAACTAGATTTCAATCATCAACAAAAAGCATATGGTCGTAAAATCAAATGCTTGTTTTAATTACGAATCTCATGGTATTAACCTTTGAAAAGACACGTCATATGATGTGAGGCTGGCGACTTCTTCATAGGCTCAAAACTGCCTATAGGGGGGTGGAGATATCTTAGAGCCGGGTCTCTCTTTTCTTTTATTCATTTATTTATTTACGTATGATTAGAAGTTGTCAATATATGTATAATAAAGCTAAGAAGGAGAAAGAGCTAATTAGGCTGTAGGCAAGGAAACCAAAAAATGGGTGTTAGGGTTTAAATGCTTAGCACCCTGTTTTCGAATGTTGCCATCTTTTGGGCTTAACATTTGGATCTTCTCTGTATTTGCAAGAACCTGGATATCATTAGACTTTGGGTATTATTGTATCATTAGGCTTTGGGTATTATTGTATCATTAGACTGTGTCTCTTTAATTTTTATTTTATTTTTAATTTTTTTTACAAAGAAAAATTAAAAAGAAGTGGGTCGTTTTCCAAATTCCATTCATACAAAAATTAAAAAGAAGTGGGTCATTTTCCAAATTCCATTCATACAATGATACCCCACCCAAAAGTGGGCCCAGAATTTCACTATCTTCTGTATTTTACTATACCATCAAAAGAAGAGAAAGAAAAACTATATGAATACGATAGAGCAAAAAAGAAGAGCGAAAAAGTGGTTCACGTGAGCCCAAACCTCGCACGGGCCAACTGTGAGCTGACCCCACAACCAGCCCCCCCTACGGTAGATCTTCCTTTGACGGTCGCCGAAATTACAGCTGGACAGTCGAGATTTAATCTCAGCTCTGTTAATGTGATAATGAGGGGGAGGGGGGCACGTTAGCAGGGGTGACAGTCCAATGGGGAAACAAAATGTGTCATGATGAGGCTAGTCACGGATTCATTCACACGTGTCCTAAGTGGTCCCCACCCCTAGTGGGGACTGTAAGGCCTTGCACGGGAGGCACGTGAAGTTTAGAAGTTAGAATAGGACCACAGCAACATGGAGATTTTTGATTGGTGGGAGATGGGATTGTTTCGCCCAAATCATTTCATTTCTACCGTATAATCACGTAAAGAATAAATAACCTTCCTAACAAATTAGCCTTAACATTCATGAAAGTGATCCATAATATAAAATTATTTTATATATTTTGATACAAAAAATAAATGAGAAGCTATTTTTGAGTGCTCAAAAATCAACATAGATGCCTTTAAGGATCCACCTCATCCTCATGTAGTGAGATCCTTTTCCAGGAGTGATGTTGGTGAGTGTGACATCACCACCATGGTTTTCTTCCTTCAAGTAGCCAAAAAATATGAGTCTAATTTGGAAATTTTCAATTGTTTAAAATCGGCATTGTCAAGTCCACCACGTTCATCTTTTTTACATGTCAAATACTGATTTATTGAAACTATTTCCACATTTCAATTTTATCATTGATTGTTCGAATTCTAATATATATATATCTATATATATATATATATATATAATAGTATAAATAATTAAAAATTAAAAATAACAATCGTCACCACGTCACTTTTTTTAGTCTGTTCCTGCTGCTTACAGATTGGATGTTTATGTACATCGATGGAAAGAGGTTCCTCCAACATACCCACCATCTAATACCCTTTTTCACATTGGCTTCGAACTTTTCTGGATTAGCCTTCAACAATGCAGCTGCATCGTTATTCAGGGGATCTCCATGATTGGGTTGCTGCTTGTTCAAACAATTACAGTTAGTTTAATCAATTAAGGATCAAATCAACAGCTTTTTACAGGTGAAAAGAAGGATATAAACCATAAATGATGGTGTTTATCATTAAAACTGGCTTCCAGTCTGCGCGAAGAATGTTAAGGCAAACATTTCCTTGCCAGTNGTTTAGAGACTTAAAATGATGGCTTCATTCTGCATTTCCAAAGGGGCCGAGTTGAAGGATTGAGTGCGTTTAGTAGGTGGCTCTTCAATGTCCAAAATAGTCTTCAATCTAAATATGTTTCGGTTATTTCGATGATTTTTTAACTAGCTTTCCATCCTTCCAACATGCTTTCATGGATCCATTGGTTATTTGAAGAAAGCTTTCACCATTCTTTATTTCATATAATGGCAAACACTATGCGATTTTACATCGGTGTTTTATGAGTGATTTTTATGATTTTTTGACAACTATACTATGCTTGATTGTTTATTCATTGGGAAGTGAAGCCTTACATGTGTGGCTTCGAATCGATTGTCTGATTTTTATTGGTGCTCGATGCCCTATTATTTTTAATGTCTTTCATCTATTTATTTCTTCGGTGTTATTGACTCGGGTGGGATTGTATATTTTCTCCATAAATTGCTTCTATCATATTTTACTTGTAGTTTTTTCATTTTTGCTCCTTCCTTTCTTTCTTCCTGTTTGGTTTGGTTTTCGAGTGGGTTGGATTTTGTTTTGATCATTTTTTATTTGGGGTTTTTCATTTTTTTTACTGGTTTCAAATTATTTGTTAGTTTTGTATGTAATTTTCATTGTTTAGTTTTTCCTATTTGGTTTTGGCTTTGAGTGCGTTATATTTTCTTTCGACTTATTTTGTATTAGGATTTTTGATTTTTTGGTTGGTTTTAGATTTAAATTGACTATTTTGGTTTTTCTCTAAGTTTAATTTATTTGTACTAGGTGTTTTGATTATAGACTTAGAGTTGATTTTTTTACACTTTATTGCAATGCAAATTTCTTGTTGTTTTGTGGGTTTATTTTTATTTGTTTTATTGTGGCTTTTTATTCAATTTTGGGTTTTTCCTTGCTCTTTATAATATGGCTAAATTGTTTGATATTACTTACTCTTTTCATTTTCATTTTGGATTTGATTTAGGCTTTCAAAATGAGCTATTAGTATATTTGTATTCAGAACATTTAAAGGGTTATTTATTAGATTCAGATGGAGGAAGTTTTTATGGTTTGTGGTGAGATTTTATGATTTGTTGGGATTTAGGTATTTGTTATTTGAGATTTATTGATTTGTTATTGCATTTGTTGAAATGATTTTTTTAATTTTATCAATTTAGTTTCATTTTAGTTAAACATTATTAGATATTATTTTGATAAGCTTTTCCTTTGAGGATTGTCCTTTGTTTTGTCTTGAATGTGCTTTTTTATTCTGTTTTTTTTCTTACTTTCTATTATCTTTTAATTTGGAGCAATGTTGCTAGAGATTTATAAGAGGACATTTGCAAAATGCACATATTTTCAATTGATTTTATTATGTTTTGGTAATTTACTTTCACTTGATTGTTTTATAATGTAATCCTGCATGCAGTTATATCATTTCTTCTGCATGTTATCTCAGTCTATTTGAATATTATATATAGTCAAACTATCTTCTTTCTTTTTCACTAAACATTTATATGTGTGTGTTTGTGTATATATATGTACTTTAAATATCAATATATTTACTTTTTATTTTGTATTAACATTGCAAAAATTATAACTCATAAAATTATTATTTACAATATATATGACCTTTATTTATAAAAACTTATAACATATAAATCTAAAGAGAAGTTATGAAATTAGAAAAGTTAATTGGGTAATTGGGTACCTATGAAGAAGATTTTAATAATTTTTTTTATTTAATCGGGTATTTAAACGAGTTAGGGTAATTATAGGGTAGTAAGAATGTATTAGGGTTAGGTTAAGGTAGTAAATTTTAAATTATTTGGGTAGTTAATAGGGTTAGGGTAGTTAATTTTTAATAGGGTTAGGGTTTGGGTACCTCGAAATTATAGGGTACCCGACCCGTTGACATCCTTAAAAATGCCCGGTGGACCATTTCTGCCTCTCATCTTCTTTCTTTAAACAAATCACCAAATTGAAATGGCTTTTAAGAAGATTCTTGCCAGCAAACCCACTGTCAAGCCTACTCAAGTGAATCCTATAACCTTTCCAACCTTATCATCAAGCACGAATGTTCCAACAAATCTATGTGGTACTCAAAGAAAGTCGAGGGCTCTTACTAAATTATATGAGCATACTTTCTTAGTCCTCAACCAAAATCCTTTATATGATGCTTCTTCCCCAAGTTATGAAGAAATCCTTGTTATGTGGCTTGCTTCCTCCAAAGGATCAAGTTGTTTTTCTTGCAAAGATTGTGGAATCTCTGACGACAAGCATCAAAGAAACAGATGAACAAATTGCCTCAATGATGGCAAAAAATAGCAGCCTTACGGGAAAGGCACCAGTTGATCTTGGCCAAAATTAGTGTCAAAATCATCAAGATAATGAGGAGAATTTCGCTATGGAAGTGGAAATAATCTCCAACAAAAATCCAATGAAGTACTCACCACTAACCAATTGAAGGAATTCATCAAAGAAGCCATCAAGGAATTGGTGGAAAGTGTCTCCCAACCTTTGTACATTTATGTCAAACCATACTCTTAGAGGATTGATCACATGAGAATGCCACTTAACTACCAACCACCAAAGTTCCAATAATTTGATGGTAAAGGAAATCCTCATCAAAATGTTGCACATTTTGTGAAAACTTGCAACAATGCTGACACTTACTGCAATTTTAAGGTGAAGCAGTTTGTTCATGATGGGTTTGGTTATGGATGGCATGCTCAAAATACGCAGTGGAAAGAAAATTAAAACTTTATAACTAAACAACAAAAACATGCCTCCACCCATGAATCACCTTGGTGATATTTAACACATAAAAGTACAAAATAAATTATTGTTTAGAAAATTACCTTGCCAAGCAATTTCGTAATCACAATGGTACTTTCTGAAGCAATCCCACGAACACCACAAGGAGCAAAAATCCTAGCCAATCAAGTGCTTGGCCTCCAATGATAGTACACACGATTGCACTTGAATCTTCAACAAAGAAGGAAGTTTTTAACTATACTTTGTGCTAGCAAAGAGGACAACAATTGTCCTTTTCTTCTTTTTCACAATCTTAGCCGAACTTCCCTTGAAAATTGCTTCATAAGCAATTTTCTCTTTCACACAAAGGGAGTGGTGGCAATGAAAGAAAACGTTTTTCTTTTTCTGACAAAAACTACGTTTTCTTCAATTGTGAAAAACTCTCATATGAAAAAATAGTTAAAAGGTGACTTATATAGTTAGGTTAAAATAACTTCAATTTTGCAATTAACCCCTCAATATTATAACACATTATAATATTGGGCCTATTACTTAATTAAACTCTTTTAATTAAGTCCTTGAAAATTAAAATCAAAATTAATTTCCTTTTTATTTTGCAATCAAGGCCTTATAGTTATAACCTATTTATAAATTATGCCCAAAACTTAATTAAACTCTTTTAATTAAGTTTATAGAAATTAATTACCTAACATGTGATTTAAATCTAACTTAAATCGTCACTCTCCCAATNTCAAGGCCTTATAGTTATAACTATTTATAATTATGCCAAAAACTTAATTAAACTCTTTTAATTAAGTTTATAGAAATTAATTACCTAACATGTGATTTAAGTCTAACTTAAATCGTCACTCTCTCAATTTAATTCAAATGCAATCATTGTGTGTGACCCATTAGGTTCCCAACATGTTGGCAATGGAATTGATTAATGACTTAATTAATTAATATAAATTTCAATCAATTAGTTTATAATCAATTCCATAGACCAAGATTGGCATCTAGCAATGCATCGTGGGCACCCAATTGTTGAGAGAGTCAAAGAGTTCTTTGACAACCTTTCAGTGTACAGTCTATCAGTGTAATTCATTCCCTCATCATATATCCCGGAGATGATAAGAGCTTGGTACAGTGTCTACTCCATATTTGTTCCTGCAATTATAACATTAACTTTATAGAGAGTTATGAAACATTTTTCATAATCTCCATGTCGCCTTGGCCAATGACTTCAATAAGCTAATGTTAATCAAGAACTGATAGGATATGTTCTCTAAAACACTTGAGGTGATGATTCTCATCTTGACCATTCATTTGCCTTCACATGCTTCATACTATACCCAAAAGCATCCTGTTTTAGCATCATTGGTTAAGCACCCATAGAGATAAAATCAAAACATAGCACTCCACACATAAGACAACCTGGTGTCTCAAGTCTATGGAGTATTTGCACAATTGACACATGAGAAGTATTGCATAGACACTAGAGTGTATTACCAAATGCACTTCTCATAGCGAGTCATTTTCAGTGAACTTGCTCTCCTAGGCAAGCACCTATATTCTAGTTCTGAGTATCTCTATACTTCAATCTATGAAATCGATTGCTTACTTTCAAAGTAAGGAACATAGAATATACCAGTCTCTAAGCATCATTGATGTCTAGTCTTAATGATACATTGACCAGGAACATTTTGAGATTATGCTTTGATACATAAGAATCTCATAACTGCAACTCATTACAGTTTCCTTGCAAGGCATATTAATCTCATGGACTTCATCCAATTAGACTTATAACTCATTATAATTAATGTCTTATTGATGAAGGAAAACATCTAAGCATTCAACATGAATGATACTGTTGCACGATTGGAATCAGGACTCAACCAATCCCAATTGGTTGCAGGGCTCATCCCAATAGTTCACTCTTTAAAGCAATGCCTTTGATTGGTACTTGGAACTTGGGATTATTGACAATTGGGAGCAACTAAAACGTGAGTTCCTTAATCGCTTCTATAGCACTCGATATGTGGTAAGCATGATTGAACTCACAAGTTTAGGCCAATGGAAAGATGAGTCTATGATTGATTATATCCACAAGGGGAGAAATCTCAGTCTCAATTGTAAAGAGCAATTGTTTGATTCAGCCCTTGACATGTGTGTTAGCTTTATCAGGTTTAAAATTATTATAGTTTTGAAATGACAAAAGTGATCAAAATTGCTTCAATGATCTTTGAACTTCTTTGGATAATTTTTAAAATTGTTTGAATGAGTTTTTGAACTTGTTTGAATAGTTTTTAAACTTTTTTAAATAAGTTTTGAAGTGCCTAAGTGTTTCCATGTGAAAAGTTTCAAAATTACTTCAATGAATTTTGAAAATTACTTTATGATTTTTGAACTTGTTTGAATAGCTTTTAAACTTGTTTAAATTAATTTTAAACCTCCCTTGCATTAGATTTTGAAATGTCCAAGTATTTGGCAACAAATTGGGTTCAAAAAGAAGAATTTTCTATGCTTTAAGTTATAAGTATCGAAACTTTGGTCAAAACTATCAATACATTTAAAATAGAATGGTTCTGCCCAAAATATATGGATACATTTCAAAATGTATCGATACATTTGGTCCAGAACTAGCCGTTACACACAAAAATCAAAGGAAAAATGGCTATTTTCTTCACCAAGCTTTCTCCAATGGCTCCAAAGCTTCTACAGCTATAAAAAGGACTTCTCCAACACATTTACAAGGTTAGAAGAGTGGAAAAAAACATTTTTTGATCAAGAATCAAATTATATGAAGAAAAAAAAAAGAGAAACCAAGCTAGAGCAAGCAATTCACATTCTTCCACTAAGCTTTTAAGCTTTCTTGTGCTATAATTCCTTTGTGTCTTCATTCCTATCTTTTGTAATCATTTTAAAACTTATCACACTCTTCCTACATTGTACTTACTTAGCAAAACCCACTTTCTAGAGGTATCCTTGCTATTCAATTGTACGAGAGAAAAGGTTGTGCCTTAGCCTTTAAAGGCATTGTGAAAGTTGTGCTTGATCCATAAAAGGCATAGTATTGAAAGGTTGTGCTTGATCCTTGAAAGGCATTGTAAAGGTTATGCTTGAGCCTTAAAAAGTATTTTTTATAGTGGATTTGAAATTCCTTAGTGAGCTAAAGGAGAGGACGTAAGCAAGGAAGCCAAACCTCTATAAAAATATTGTGTCTTCTCTCTTTATTTTTCACTTCTTGAATTTATGCATTTACATTAAAAATTTATCAAATTTGCTCTTAACTTGTTTATTCCTTAATTTACTCTTCAAATTATTATTGACACACCTTGATAGAAAAATAAATTTATGAAAATTATTTTTAACCTGACTTGATTAGAAGCTTGTGAAAATTTTACACTATTGCATTTTGCCTTAAATAGTTTGAAAATTTACTTTCAACTTGTTTGGTCATTACTTTGCTTAAATTACTTTTGGCATGTTTAAAAGTGGAAACAAATTTGTGAAACTTGTTTTCAAACTTGCCTTCATAAAAAGTTTAAATTTGTTGAAAAGAATTTTAAAAAAATCCATTTCACCCCCCTCTTGGATATTTTTCTCATTATTATAGAGCCAACACTTCTAATAATGTGCATCCAGGGGATGAATTAGGGATTATGCTACATTCTTCAAGGCATTAAGCCTAAAACTTTTAAAGAATTAGCTACATGTGCCCATGACATGGAATTAAGCATGTCAGTAACTGAAATTCAAGGACCTCCGTTTCAAGAACGAATGAAAGGCAAGTAAGACGTCCATAAAGCGAGTAAAGTTTTGACAAATAAAGGCAAAGAAAAACAGTCTATGCCTATTAACACCAAGCCCATCAAGGTAAGTACCAGTTCAAAGAAGACCCAAGAAACAAATCCTGACCTTTTACAAGATAAAAGAAAAGTGCATTTGAAAGAAAGACAAGAAAAAAAGTATCATTTCCCTGACTTAGATATTGTGAGAATGTTAAAAGAACTTCTGAAGGCTAAGCTTATTCAATTGCTAGAGAGGAAACGATCAAAAGAAGCTAATCAAGTAAATGACCCCAATTACTGCAAGTACCATTGCTTGGTTAGTCACCCTATAGAAAAATGTTTTCTCTTAAAAGACAAAATCATAAGGCTATACAAGGATGGGAAAATTGAGTTTGAAGAAGAAACAGCAGTAGCAAATGTAGCATCAACAACCAGCATGCTTTCTCCACTTAATATGGGGAATAAGATAAAATTTGGATCTTTTGACTACATAACGTTGCCTCAAACTCAAAAGAAACATCCAATCCTCAAGATAATGGGGGCAAAGCTTGTGGTTTTATAATTGAGGATCCAGACAATGAAGGATGGATCCTAGTTACTCATCGAAGAAGAGGAAAGAAAAATCCTCCCAAGGATAAACAAGCACCAATAAGATCTAAAATGGTGAAACAACCATTCAGGAGAATGATGCCAAAGGCAATGATAAGGAAAATAAGTACAAGCAAGTGTGAAAATTTGATGGTGCAAAGACTTAAACAACCAATCACCTTGAATGACTTCATGCCAATGCAATTCAAAAATCAAATTCAATTCCCACATCATGTTTCCAAATTGATGAAGATGCTGGGAATGAAGAAAAAATTAAGTTTGATTCTAGTGCCTCATATGGTGTAGAAATTACTTTTTTTGATGAAGACTTATTGTTAAGGTATATCCCTCATAATCGACCTCTTTTTGTTCAAGGATATAGTCGTGAACAAAAGACCAATCAAATCCAAATAGATTATGGATCTACTATTAACATGCTCCCACTAAAGACAATGAAAGAACTTAAGATGCCTCTCAACGAATTATGGAAAAGCTACTTGATGAACCAAGGTTTCAATCTTGAAGGGCAAAAAACTATAAGAAAAGTTAGATTTTAACTTTTCATTGATGGCATGGAATGCAATCTATTGTTTCATGTAATTAATGCTAACAACACATACAACATGTTGTTAAGGCGACCTTGGATGCATCAAAATGATGTAGTTTCATCAACACTTCATCAATGCTTCAAATATTGTAGAAATGGTCAAGTGAAGACAGCTATCGCAGACACTAAACCATTTACTACAACAAAGGCACATTTGGCTAATGCTAAGTTCTTTTTGGAATGTACCTTCGTGGAAGAGGTATAACCCAAACACGATCAGGGAAATGATGAAGGAAAATCATCAAAGGAAAAAAGAAAGAAACCGTCTTCGTTTACAAAAGAAGATGATGATCTTTAGACTTAGCAATTCGTGTTTTCGTCTCTTAAACATGTCAGACACTATTAAACACGTTAAGGTTAAACATGAACACTATACGAATACTATTCGTGTCTTATATCTGAAACACATATATGTTTAATAACCGGGTAACACAACACGACACATTTAGACACGTTTGTTAAACTTGTCAATATATGGCACAATACGATTAATAACACAATTAACACGTTTAATATGATTAAATAAAAATATTTACAATTAAATATAATTTTATTATTTAAATTTAAAATCAATAATTATAAAAACAATTATAACAAAATAAAATAACAAGAACATCAAATATAGAAAAACAAAATTTAAAATTAGGATTTGGGCATGACATAATTACATTATTATCTTTATAAAATTTAAAAATCTTATTAAAATAATTGTTTAAATTATTTAAATAAGACTAAAATAGTCTTTGATTATTAAATTTTAACAAGTTGATAAGCGTGTCATGTTTACATGTTTAAACATGATAACATGACTAAACACGTTTATACGTTTAACACGATAACACGATTAATTAAACGTGTTTAAACGTGTTTTAAATGTGTTACTCTTGTTTGACACGTTAAGACACGAAAAATTTCGTGTCTTAAATGTGTTAAATATGATTAGACACGAAACACGTTAAGGCTAAACCTAAACCTGTTTAACCTCATGTTTTCCTGTGTTGTGTTAACATGTTGTGTTTAAAATTGTTAGGTCTAATGATCATATCGAAGACTTAAAAAATTTGACATTGCCACTCACTAGCTTAGAAGAGTCAAAATTCACTAAGTCTCCATTAAAGGGATTTGTAAGACTAACAAAAGGACCATTGGTTGAACACGATGATTCCTTTTCAAAAAGCTAATGGTTTCGATCCTACTGCTTATAAACTTCTAATAAAGGCTGGCTACAAGCAAGAAGATGTTTCTATGTTGGTACACGAGCCTAGTGAGCCAACCCAATAAACTCCACAAGATCCTTCTAAGAATCGTAGAGTTTGGCAAAAAAAGACCAATGTTGTGAAAACTACAAAATCAGGGCTAGGATTTACTTTTTTAAAATTGAAGATTCACAAAGAGGCTTCAAGATATATAACAACTAAAGAAGTTGACGATAAGGAATGAACCTCAGTGGAGTCATCTAGACTTTAAATTTTTAATCGCTTGGGCACAACCACAACTCGAACTTTAATTTTTGATCGATTGAGCATGCCTTCAAATCAAGGTTCAATGTTTAATTGTGTCAAAAAAGATCATACAAAAGTGACTTCAAAAAAGTCTATGCTTTCAAGGCTAAAAAGAAAACCCTCACAAAAGAGGAATAAAAAAAGTCTTATAACATAAGAATCAAAGGATTTCCATAGCATCAGCCTTTCACAAATGAAAAGAAAAAGTGAATGGATTGTAACAAATGATGAAACATTAAAAGCTCTAAGGCACACTGTGGTTGTGACTAAACAAGCCTCATATTCATAAAAAGAAGAGTAAGAAAAAAATGGAAATATTCACATGTAATCATGTGTATATAGTAAAAAGTGCTGAAAAATCTAAAGAAGAAGTTGTCCAAGAAGCTCTCCCATTATTAAAGGAAAAGAATCGGCCTATAATTGATGAACTAAAAAATGTAAACATAAGCACTACAGAAGATTTTCATCTAATCTTCATAAATGCTAGTTTAACTCTTGAAGAAGAAAAGTTTTATTTTGACCTTTGATAAGGTATTAAGATGTCTTTACATGGACTTACAAAGAAATGCCAAGATCGGATCCTAAAGTTGTTGTACATCATCTAGCAATAAAGAAAGGTGTTTGACCCGTTAAACAAGCTCAACGACATTTTCACCCTAACTTGATTCCTCAAATCGAGACCGAGGTCAATAAACTCATCAAGGCTAATTTTATTCGAGAAGTCAAGTACCCTACTTGGATCTCAAACATTATTCTAATTAGAAAGAAAAATGGAAAAATTTGAGTTTGCGTGGATTTTCGAAACTTGAACAATATTTGCCCAAAGGATGATTTTCCTCTCCCTTTAACGGAAATAATGGTGGATGTAATAACTGGCCATAAGACTTTATCTTTTATGGATGGCTCCTCTAGTTATAATCAGATTTACATGGATCCAAAAGATGAAAAGCTCATTGTATTTGAAACTCCTAAAAGAATGTGCTGTTACAAAGTTATGCTTTTTGGGTTAAAGAATGCAAGCGTCACTTATCAAAGGACGATGCAAAAGATATTCAATGATATGCTCCACAAGAATGTTGAATGTTATGTCGATGATTTGATGGTTAAGTAAAAAAAAAGAGTTGATCATCTTCAAGATCTTCGCCAACTATTGAGAGACTACGTCGATATCAGTTGAAGATGAATCCTTTAAAGTGTGCCTTTGGAGTATCTGTTGGTAAATTTTTTGAACTCATAATGTAACATCGTGTGATTGAAATTGATCAATAAAAAATAGATGCAATCATGACGAAGCCTAAACCAAGCAATCTCCATGAACTTAAGAGTTTGCAAGGAAAATTAGCTTATATTCGACGCTTCATATCCAACTTGGATGGTAAATGTCAACAATTTAGTTGTTTGATGAAGAAAGATACACTTTTTGTTTTGGTTGAATCTTGTAGTAATACTTTTAAAAGCATAAAGTCTTATTTACTAGGGCTTTCAGTTTTATGGCTCCTACACCAGGATGTCCATTGATCTTTTATATTACAGCACCAGAGTGCTTTTTAGGAGCACTTTTGGCACAACAAAATGATGAAGGGAAGGAAAATGCGTTTTACTATCTTAGTAAAACTCTTAATTATGCAAAATTAAATTATTCTCCCATTGAGAAGCCATGCTTGGCATTGATGCTTGCAATTAAGAAATTAAGGATTATTTACAAGCTCATTCTGTTCACTTAATTTCACAAGTAGATTTTCTCAAGTATCTTATGTCAAAATCAGTGCTTAATGGGAGATTAGCAAAATAGGCTCTTTTATTACAAGAGTTAGACATTACATATATCTTTCAAAAGGCCATCAAAAGACAAGCACTAGCATATTTTCTTGTAGATCATCCAATTCTAGATGATTGGGAATTCTTTGAAAATCTCTCTGATGAAGATATTCTTTTATCGAAATTCCTAAGCCATGAAAATTATACTTTGAGGGAACAACTTGACAAGATAAGGCAGGTGCAAAAGTCATCTTTATCACCCCAAAAAGAGAGATATTACCTTAAGCATTCACTCTCATAAAAAAATTGCTCCACTAATGTGGTAAACTACCAAGCCTTGATCATAAGATTGGATATGACAATGGAGATGACAATGGACATGCAAATCACCCAACTTAAAATGTTTAGAGATTCCAAGTTGGTTGTAAACTAAATCCTTTCACTTTATGAAGTTAAAAAGCCTAAGCTCTTGCCATATGTCAACTGTGTTAAGAAGCTTTTGAAGTGGTATGACAAAGCTAGCATATACCATGTGCCTAGAAAAGAAAATAAGCAAGCAGATTCTTTGGCTAATTTGGCATCAAGAATTACATCACCAAGTACACAAATAAAAGTTCCTCTTTTGCAAATGATGGATTTTTCCACCGATCACTCTAGGTGAAGAAGTCGATTTAGAATTTAATGTCATCTCAGTCCTTGAAATGGGAAAAAAAGATTGGCGACAACCATTGTTTGACTACCTAGAGCATGGAAAGCTTCCTAATGATCTAAGGCACAAAAAAAAAATGTCAAGCTTCTCAATTTATTTATTTCAAGGGTACATTTTGTCAATGTTTTTTTCGATGGAGTCTTTATTTGTTGTTTAGGAGATGAAAAAGCATAGAAAACCTTGCAAAAAGCTCACTCAGGAAAGTGTGGGGAGCATCAATCTAGATCCAAGTTGCATTTCCAAATCAAAAGAATGGGGTACTATTGGCCAACAATGGTGAAGGATAGCATGGACTATGCTAAAAGATGTCAAGCATGTCAATTTCATGCTAATTTCATTCATCAGCCCACTAAGCCACTCCACCCAATAGTTACATCATGGCCATTTGATGCTTTGGACTCAACTTGATTAGACCATTACCTACAAGTTCAATAAGGCATCTCTATATACTTATAACCACAGATTACTTTTCAAAGTGGGCAGAGACAACATCTTATTAAGAAATGAAGAAAGAAACGGTTGCTACCTTCATTAGAACAAACATCATTTATCATTATGGCATGCCACGATGAAATGCCCCATACTATGATATGGTGATAAATAAAGTTGATCGGATGCGAATTGAGGCATAATAAGGAACTTTGAGAACCAAAGAGACAAGATAAAATTTTTAGAATAAAATAATATTAAAATATTAATATTTAGCCGAATGTCAAAATCGATCATGAAGAAAGATCATATGGTTGATCCAAGTAGGGGAGAAGATGTCAAGCCTGACTCTATAAAATACTTGTCATGATATACATGTGATGGATAGCCTGTTTGCATGCTAGGAGAGTCTCGAAAAATTTACAAAAGTCGGTATTGTACCTAAAGGTACAACAAAGTTGATTTAAGCTTCGAACTAGATCAAATGGAGAATTTAAGATGAAATTAAGAATATTAAAGTCCCTGAATGGTTTAATATGGTGATTTGGAGTTCGAGGATCAATTTGGAGTCAAACCAAAATTTTCACTATCTAGGGGTAAAATGGTAATTTTGCCACATGAGGATAAAATTGGAATATTGAAAGAAGTTTTTGATCAAGATTGATCACATTTGACTCATTGGAGTATAATTTGAGGTTGATAAGTGAAAAAAATTGTAATCTTGATATTTTCTGAGCATAGGGGTAAAATGGTAATTTTATCACTTCAGGGGCAAAATTGTAATTTTACGCACCCGACACTTGTCCAGCACATGAATTTTAGCCAATATTATAATAGATAATTGAAGAAATTTAAGTGGTGGAGAGAGAAAGCTTAATAGTTAAGAAATTAAAAATGGACCAATGGGATGGTGACGTGTGTCAAGTTAATATCTATTTATTTTTTTTAACTTAAAATCAGCAAAAATCAGCTTATTTTCTCTTCATGTGGCCGGCCATAGCAAGAACAAAGAGAGGAAAAGAAAAACAAGAAACCTAGGTGGGAAAATTAAAGAAAAAGTGTGGGATTGCAAGGAATCAAGCAATCAAAGGTAAAATTTCATAATTTTGACTTGTGATCTACCTTTCCCATGCTTTTCTCCTTATTTTCCATGGTTAGATTTCATATTTTCATGGTGAATTGATGGCTGCCCAAATGGGTATGGAGAGAGAATGAAGTTAGATTGATTTGATTTTAAGTTATGTTAATGTTTTTAGTTAGTTTAGCATATTTAGAAACAAAACAACAAGAAAAGAATTCATTTTCCCCCATCACCATTACTGGCCGAATTTTCTAGGGAGGATATTGTGGCTGAAATTGATGATATTTCATGATATTTGGGTGATATTTGATGTTTGGTGAGGCTAGAAATTATATGGGAAATTTTGGTGTGAAAATCTGAATTTTTACCTAATGTGTAGACATGTGTGATTATTGACTCGGGACTGATAAATTGAATTTCATTCACAGTCACTAAGATAATTTAGGTATAATTGGAGTGTAGAAAGTGAGAAGAATTGATTTGGAGTTAAATTGGAGATTTTAGCCGATTAGGTCGATTATAGTGTGATTTAGGTCGAATATCACATTTAAGTGATTAATCAGACATTTTGCATCCCATCGCATGCATTCATTTAGATTTAGAGAGCCTAAAATAGTTTATGATAAATTGACACAATTTATTGAAATTCGTGTCACGTATGATGTATAGGTGGTGAGCCCTCTAACAAGGGTAAAAAGATTGTGCCTGAAGATCGATAATAGGAGTATATCGAACTCTTAGTACTGTGAGTAACCTTACCATCATTTTTATTATCTAAAGTGTGTTTTTAATCAATTTTGATGAAATTTTATGAAAATGAAATTAAATGGTAAATCTTGAGTTTTACAAACAAAATATGTCTACATGAAAAGATGTTATAAATTGTTTTAAAATTGAATAATGATTTTGAAAAATAGAGTAATTGGAGACCACTTGTTATGAATTAAATTTATGAATCTAATGGCTTATGATAGTATTTGCATGAATAGCTGAATTGGTATTGGTGTTGAAATTTATGAAATGTGTATTTAGCCATGAAAGGCTGTGAATTATAATAATTGTCATGTCATGCTAGAATGAATTTTATTGATTGGTGGATTATATATTAATTAATCACTACAGTAGGGGATTTCTGTGGACCAGCCTTTTAGAGGGGCACGATAAACCCCATTATATTCTTACCTCGAACGGAGAGGCGCGTAAGGTATCTCTTGGGGTAAATTTTAGGGTTCACTTCACGCCAAACCACCACGTGAAGGGGAACTCAACCAATGCCAAAGAACGACTGTGTTTTCTCAAACTAAAAATATATTTTACGAGTATACAAAAATTTTAACAGCCTTGGCGGGCTCGAGTGTACGCCTCTGATCAATGTGTCATCAAGTACTATTTGTGGCATGAGCCAAATATTTATGAAAGTCATAAGCCTTAATGAGAAATTAAATGAAATACAACCATTTGCATGGGTTATGATGAATTTTCAAATTGTGAAATACTTAAAAATGATGGGATATTTTAATTGTCTCCTTTTACTCGGCTTTAGCTTATTTAAATGATTTTTCTTTACTCACTGAGATTTTATAATCTCACTACCCTCCTTTCTACCCATTTCAAGATCAGAGTAAGCTGTAGATAGCTAGTTCCATCGAGCATTTCCATTGGATTGCGTCTTCCAAACTGTAAGTTCACAACTTCTTTAATTCTAGTTATTGTGGGCTCACTTGATTATTGTAAATTTAATAGTTTATTGTGCTACAATATGATGAATTTATTTTGTTTTTACGTTACAAAAAGTATCTTCGCATAACTCCAAAATTTCTGTTTATAAGAGAATAAAATATTTTATTGAATATTTCGTTTTATCTCTTTATTATATTCAAATTATTATAATTTCATTTTGAATGAAGGTTTTAGATGCCTAAACTTATTTTTAATTGTGAATTATGCGATAGGTACTTGTTTACTACATTTTTAACTGGTTTTAAAATTTTTAGTGCAAAATGACTAAAATACCCCTGTGAGATAAAAATTTTTATTTTATCAGTTTTAAGTTGGAAATAGCTCAAAATCCTTTAGAACATAAAATTTGGCAACGGTTACTCACCAGGGGAAATGAGAAACTGATATTAAGCCTTGCGGGGTTTCGGTTGGCATTTTGGGAGATGAGTGCCCATCGAGGCACTGTGGCGGTTGTCACAGGCTCGAGGGGAGTTTCGGGTCATGACACACGATGTATCATAACAGATAATGGAAAACAATTCGCAATCGAGAAGTTATGTGCACAGTTTAACTTCAAGCAACATAATTCTTCCATGTACCATGCACCAGCAAATGGTTTAGTAAAAGCTTTCAACAAGACTTTGTGTAATCTTCTCAAGAAAGTTGCTAATCGCGCAAAGAAAGATTGGCCAGAGAAAATAAGGAAAACTTTATGGGCTTATCGTACGACATTTTATACACCTACTCAAGCTACTCCACACTTGCTTGTTTATGGTGTAGAAGCTATTCTCCCACTAGAGCGTCAAATTCCATCATTGAGAATTGTCATTCAAGAAGGCCTTTCGAATGAAGATAATGTTCACCTACACCTTGAAGAACTTGAAGCATTAAATGAAAAAAGGTTGGAAGCACAACAACGCTTAGAATGTAATCAAGCCCGATTGTCCAAAGCTTTAAACAAGAAAGTTAAACCACGATCATTCCAAGTGGGAGACTTAGTTTTTGCTGTGAGAAGACCCATAAACACTACACATCGTATGGGTAACAAGTTCCTCTCAAAATTGGATGGACCATAAGTTGTTCAAGAAATCTACACCAATGGCACATATAAGATTATTGATCAAGATGGAGTAAGAGTTGGTCCAATCCATGGCAAATTCTTGAAGCACTACTATGCATGAAGGTTGGATGCTCCTTAGCAAGAGGTTAAACTACCCACAAAAAAAGTTTGTTAAGTTGAAAATTTTTAACAGGATGATTTAGGCAAAAGTTAAGAAAAAAAAAACAAAACCTGCTAAGTTGAAAATCCTTAATAGGACAACTTAGGCAAAAGTTAAGGAAAAAAATATATAAACTACGTTATGACTTGATCCTTTTTCATATTAGGAAGTATGTAGGCACCTTGGTCTCATTGCCAAGTTCAGTTACAAAAAAAAAAAAAAAGGTCTCTTGAATTAAGCATGACTTAATTCTTTACGATGATTGAAGAATAAATCAAGTTTGTGCTTTGCTTTGGTTATGTGATTCCATCAATTAAATTGCAAGTGAAACAAATTGCATTCACAAGTTGAATTGTTTTGAGGTTCAAGTGGTATCTAAGAAAATTTTTGGAATAAAAAGTTTCTTGAAGGTTTTATAAGATCATCTTTGAAATTTCTTTAGAAGTAAAGAAAAGTAATAAGAAAGATTGATTTTTATTACTAATTCGAAATGCATTACAATGTGAAAGAAAATTTTAAAGGTCTAAATCCTAAAACATAAAAAAAAAAAAAGTGAAAAGCAAAAGTTATATGAATAAAGATGCAATCAAATCAAGGCATCCACTTGAAATTCTTTAGCTCTTCTCGAGAAGATTCTAACATATTCTGTAATAATTTTAAGGAATTAACTTCATTTTCACTCAAAATAAGAGAAGACTTGACGAAAGCTATCTCTTCATTAATCTTGAAAATATTAACATCCCTCCTATGCACCTCTTCCATTTTCTCCTTAAGAAAACATTCAATCTCATCCTTCTTGCGATACAAAGCATTCAATTCCTTTTCAAGATTTGTCAACTAAGTTTATTAATCATCAACATGCCAAACAAATCCGGTCAATTTCTTAAAGCTTCTTAGTTTGATCTTTTATAGACAATTCAAGGTCAATAAATTTGTGAACGTGTCTAAAGCATTCTTGAACTATGTTCTTCAACGATGATAAATCAACAATCTCATGGTGGGAAGAAACAACCTCTTTTTTAAATCTTCATTCTTGGAAAAAACAAATGACAAGTTGATCTTTGTAGTCCTTGAAGTACACAATGGTGATTCTAAATTGTGTGCTATTATAAAGAGCACCCCCAAGAATCAACAAGTGCTATTATAAAGAGCACCCTTCAAAAATCAACAATTGTTATTATAAAAAGCAACCTTCATGGATCAACAAGTGCTATTATAAAGAGCAATTTTCAAATGGTTACCAATTTCTTCCACTTCAATTTGGACTTGTCTTGATTATAGACTGACAGATTTGAGATTTAACTATCAAAAAAATATCAAATTATTAATTTAAGTGAAGAAAGCAATTTACTAAGAAAAGAAATTAGAAAAGTTGTAGAAATAAAAAGCTTGGAAAATCTCAAGAATATTAAAAAAAAATTACAAAAAAAAATTTGAAGCAAGTGCAACAAAGAAGCTAAATCAAATCCAAACCATGACACCTTACTTCTTGAAGCTCGATGATATGCATATGCTATGAATTATGGACCTTTTGTTTTGATTTATGCTATATTATGGACCTTTTGTTTTGATTATAAACTTGTAACGTGGATGGTAACTTGCATAATCCATTTGCTTACATATGTAAGGTGGCCAGATAATGTCAAAACGTGGCATCTTAAAGCTTGGCAATAGGCAAAATAACCGGAGTTGCATAATTAAAGACCCAAGACGCAGGTGACTTCTGTTGCCATGATAATGGAATAAAATTAAAAAAGAAAGAACGATGTACCTTATAATCTCGAGAAGATGAAAAATTGGCTTTGCTAGCTTATGGAACACTTGCAATTCTTAAATTTCAATAAGTAGAAAATTCACAAGAGAACTCTCTTTTTATAAAGAAAAAAGAAAAAGCTCTAGTTGATTAAGGAATGCCATACCAATAATTCTTCCAAGATTATAGTTTTATTACAGTATACATCTTCCAAGGTTATAGTTTTATTGCAATATACTTCTTCAAACATTTTTATTGCAATATACTTATTCCAAGATTATAGTTTTATTGCAATATACATCTTCTAAGATTATAGTTGTATTGCAATATACTTCTTCAAATAGTTTTATTGCAATACACATCTTCCAATATCATAATTCTCTTACCTATAGGTAAGCATAATTCAAATTTAACTTGGATTGCAAGAATACCAAGGCATATTAGGATTGTAAGAAATCCTAAGAATTTTTTTAAATTTCAAGACTTGTCCACTTACCTCATCATATGTGAACAAGTCTTGAGAGGGCATTTATAGAAGGGAATAAATTATCATCCAATTACGTGCCGTTACTGGACTTGATGATGTCATAACTAAGTAATTAATCATAAAATAATTAATTTATTGGTTGGATTATTTTAAAGACACATAGTTGAACCAATTCACTTATGTGTCATATATATTTATCCATTGAGATCATTTGAAGATAATATTTAAATTGAACCAATCAAAATTTAGTTATTGATCATCCAATTTATCTTTAAATAAATCAGGGTAATTTAGAGATAATATTCATATTTTTAACCAATCAAAATTTAATTATTGGTCATCCAATTTATCTCTAAATAAATCAAAGTAATTTAGAGATAATATTCATATTTTTGGACCAATCGAAATTTAATTATTGGTTATCCAGTTTATCTCTAATAATTATGATATTTTATAGATAAAAATCAAATTTGATTATTTAATTTATCTCTAAATAAATGAAGAGATAAAACTTAAATTCAGTCAATCAAAATTCAATGACTCAAAGTCCAGCCAATCAAAAGATTTTCAATAAATCATTATAATTTATCTCAATTAAATTAAAAATAATTTAAAGATAATTCAAAAAGAACACATCCCCATCAATCTCTCATATAACACTATAAATAAAGGCTCCTCCAAGCCATTTGGATCATTAAGAGATATTCGAAAATCGAGAGTATTTCGAAGATCGAGAAAAGTAGAAAATTTATGAAGTGAAGATATCGAGCGAAGTTCATGATCGAGATATTGAGCAAAGTCCGTGATCAATATATCAAGCAAAGTTTGTGATTAAGATATCAAGTATAGTTCATGATCAAAATCAAGTCATATCAAAATCAAGTCATCAAAACCCTTGAAACGAAAATGTCAAGCGAAGTTCATGACCAAGACTAAGTTCAAATTTGTGATTCTTGAAAATAAAGTGAAGAAATTAATCAGAGGAGTTCCAGAGATTGTTGTTCGCATCAAATATTTGATATTTGTCACATAACTTTACAATTCAGGAAATTTCAACAAGAAATTTATGTGTACACCATTCGAGTTAAAATATTAGCTTTTCTCCAAAATAAAAAAATACCAGTGTATAGTCATAAAATTTACTCTACGAGTAAGTCAAGGCTTTAGTATTGGGTAGTATCTTCACAGGAAAATAGTACATGCAGATGCTGGGGTCTATTTTGTTTTCCCAAAGCAGCATAGCTTATTATGTAAGAGGTTAGTACATAAAGCTCTCTTTTCAGACAGGCGCCCTTTTCCAACCTCCGCTAACCTCTGTTCTTACCACTCCCAATCACCCACTTTTTTTCTTCATCTTCTCTCCTTGAAGAAGCACACAAGTCTTGGTCCTAATATAAGCAAAAGCCTTCAGAAAAAAAAAAAATAAGATTCCTGTGTCTCTACTCTCAACAACTTCTGTTTTGGTAATGCTCAATTAGCACCAAAGCCATGCATGTCATAAAGGAGAAAACTATACACGGGATTGCTCTCTGATATTCTTCCCTGTTTACTTGTTTTCTCTTTTTGGGGTTTGTTTTTCCTGGTTTCTTCTGCTTTGGTTCTTTTGTAAATGAGAGAAAGAGAGGGTGGTGGCTGCTTTTAAGCTTGGGTTTTTTAGATGGGTGCTCAAGATTACTGGGACACGGTGCCGCCAACAGTGGCTCCACTGAATTTAGAAAGGGAAGAGCACTGGAGACGTTTTGACAACTCAGTGAATGCGGTTTCCTTTGGTTTTGTAGCCACTGCAATTCTCATATCAATGTTCCTTGTTATGGCTATCTTTGAGAGATTTCTCAGGCCAAGATCATTGTCCTCCAATGCCAGAAACCGCACTGATCTCGAGTCTCAAACAACTTTCAATGGCAAGCTTGATTACCCTTCTCCNCTTCCGATCTTGTGTCTCTACTCTCAACAACTTCTGTTTTGGTAATGCTCAATTAGCACCAAAGCCATGCATGTCATAAAGGAGAAAACTATACACGGGATTGCTCTCTGATATTCTTCCCTGTTTACTTGTTTTCTCTTTTTGGGGTTTGTTTTTCCTGGTTTCTTCTGCTTTGGTTCTTTTGTAAATGAGAGAAAGAGAGGGTGGTGGCTGCTTTTAAGCTTGGGTTTTTTAGATGGGTGCTCAAGATTACTGGGACACGGTGCCGCCAACAGTGGCTCCACTGAATTTAGAAAGGGAAGAGCACTGGAGACGTTTTGACAACTCAGTGAATGCGGTTTCCTTTGGTTTTGTAGCCACTGCAATTCTCATATCAATGTTCCTTGTTATGGCTATCTTTGAGAGATTTCTCAGGCCAAGATCATTGTCCTCCAATGCCAGAAACCGCACTGATCTCGAGTCTCAAACAACTTTCAATGGCAAGCTTGATTACCCTTCTCCCAAAGTAAGCTCTCTCTCTCTCTCTCTCTCTCTCTCTCTCTCTCTCTCTCTCTCACACACACACACACTCACACCTTTTTTAAAAAAAAAAATTGTCCCTTTTTTATTTTTTGGCTCAATTGTATCACAATCTGCCATAGGATTTGCTGGGTGTATGAAAGGAAGTGAAATGAGTGATGGAGAATATTAGAAAAAATGTATGAACTTTATTGTAGTATTCTTTTTATTTTTCCTGGTGAGAATGGTGGCTACCTTTTACTCTCTTTCTATCTCTATCCACATTTCTTGCTTTGATCTTTTGTTTCTGTTTAGCAGAGGTAATGAATGGGCTTGGCAGCATGATTGTGACGGTTCTTTTGCTTTCCTTTTTTGTGTGTAATAATAGCTAATACGGTGCATCTGTTTGACTGGTCATTATGCAGAGTGCATTGTTGCATGAAAACGAATTGAATTGATTAGTAGTATGATAAATGCTTTTCTTCTTTGATCTGTCTGTTATGTTTTGATCATTTTTCTGGATTGGCCATTACTTACTGCTACCTGATGTCTCTAATTCATATATATTTGATTGTGGACAGCTTTCCTTTTGCTGTTTGTTAAGGACAAAAACTCTTTTCTTAGACAAAAAGGTTGATAGCAGGGACCCATGTTCTAATTGTATACCACCATCCAGTTTACATGCTCTCCATTTCACTGCCCATTTTGGCATGCCTCCTTTTTCTTATTCACTGATAATACCATGATCTCTTTTCCTCACCTGAAACCAAAAATATAATAGTAGCTTTTAAACTGTATAGTTCTTTGAAAATTTTGCATTTTCAACAAAAAATACATGCTGCATTTGTAGCATAAATCGAATTAAAAAGAAAAAGAATATTTGACATGTTTACAAATAATGTACTAAATTTAAACTTTTTAAAATTTTCTCCAAGTTCTTTTACCAAAATAACTACTACTCCTACTGTTAATGGGTCTATGGCTTTAGATGTACTTGATAATTGTAACGTCTAGGCTTTGGCTTAGGTGATTGCGGGTTTGGGGCTTAATTTGTGGACAAGGCATATCAATTAAATACTAATCCATTATCTCCATGGAAAGATGACAGGGGGTGGCTTGGAGTTCTCATAGTGATCTGCATTATGTATTAATGAATTATTATACTCTAATATTTTATTATAACGGCTCTCTAACGCAACCATGTTTGATTATAAAGATCTTAGAATAACAATCTTTGTAATCACAAAGCAATTTTCTCTCCGTTTCAAAAAGTTGTGATATTATTCTTCTATTAAAAGAAAAGATTAATTTCTTATATTAGTATTATGATAATTACTCAGGTAAGTAGTTCCTTAACAATTTGTTTTGCATTACAGTGCTTGTAGAAACTATTAACATCTCGTGTTACACGTGGTGGTCCACTTCCAAAATCTCTTTTGCTGCTGCTGATAATCTTGTCTGAGGAAATAAAAGATTCAAGATTTAGGTTTCGTGTTTTCAGTTGTTTATCTGCCAACAACCTATTTTTTTTCTTTAAATGAAGGACGAACATCAATAATTGCTAAGGTTTTTAACTCTTTTTTTTGTCGTCTAATATGTCAATTTTCTAGCACAGATATGTAGACAAGTATCATCTATGTGGTGTGTGTGTGTGGGGGTATATTAGGACTAATGGGAGCATTATTCATCACCAGCAAGTGATTTTTGTCTCAAATGTCATACTTAATGACAGGCGGAATTGAAGTTTTGCCTACCTTTGTTTATTTGATATCTAAATCCTTCCATTATAGTGCTCAGTCATTTTGACTTTTTGAGCATCCATCCAATCAGGTTTGCATATAAAGGTCAAAATGCACACCACCTATCTTCTTAACAGGAGCAACTGAACCTTCCAAAATTTTTTAAGACCATTTAAGCTATTTCCTCTCAATGCCATCCCGGTATGTTGTCCTTTTGCATTAAGTGCATTGACAAAATGGTCAAGTTTTCTAGGCTCAATTGTTGCTTAGATACAAGTTCGCTAAACTATTGGGCAACATCATCACCTGATGTGTTGCTAAGTTGAAGTATAGAATATTAACATATCGTGCCATGGATTCCCCATTTTCCATATGTTCCCCACCTCCTATGATCAAAGCATGGCACGCCCTCATCTGTCCCTTTTCAAATTTGTTTGTTTAATATATCATCTTAGCATTGCTACTTGGCTACTTCTGCCTATTTTCAATGTACAATGTCACCTGGCTGTTAGAACCCCTTGATTTGTGGAAAAAGGTAGAAACATCCGTAGACAATGGTTTTATTTTAGTGGCGAATGGTGCTGGCTAGAAAATTATTCTTATCTTACCTCCACTATTTTATATGCTATGCTTGTATCCCAAGAATGGCAAACTCATCCTTTTGTCTCTTCTATGGTTTTCAACTGCCTTGGTTAATGTAAGCAGAATCAAATAAAAAATTCAACCATCATTAAGACTTTGTCTAGGTTCTTGAATATATGTCATCTTCACTGGTTCTACGCTCTTACCTCGTTAGAATTGGTCTGGTGACCGACTTGCTCATTAACCGCATAACAGGGCTATCCAGGTTGATTTGTGTCCCCGTATCCTTAGCTGCACTGCATGTGCGTGCCTGTTTTGTCGGTTAACATTCATTTATCTGTTAATGCAGATGACAATTTATGCAAATGGGGTATCAGTTCTGATGCCTGGTGAGGAAACCCCTACCTTCATTGCACATCCTGCTCCTGCACCATGTCCGCCGGAGCGCATCTTGAAGCCTCTGCTTCACCAGAATCAAAGCATTGGTGTGTCCTCAACCTCAAGGGCAAGCTGAACATAGCATGGCCTGAAAATAAAGCAGCTGAGTAGTAGAGCACCAGAGTTTTGTTTCACAAATTCTTTTTATTGATGTCATCTATTGAATTCAAGCCCACAACTAGTGAACCCAGAATGTCACGGGAGGGAAATGGAGGCCATGAAATATATGCCTGTTGACATTTGTATATCTGTATTTGAAGAAAAATGAAATGCCGATAAGCTTCTGAAAACCATGCTTGGAAGATTAGAGACTAAAGGAAGAGTGGATGCTCCATATAACTTTATAGCTAAAAGAATTTTAGTGCTCCAGTTTTATTTAAACTTACAGAGGGCTCTGGAGCCTGGCGGAAGTGTGCACCCTTCCTTGTAGAAGAAACACCCTGCAACCTAAGCCCCTAGCATTGCCATTGCACCCAAAATGATTAAAGGTAGGCCTAAAATTAGACCTTTGTGACAGTGCATGGATTTGAGGGCCTAATTGCTTTGCCATTTTGTTCTTTTCTCAGCATCCTATTCCACGGGATAGTGGGCTCAGTTCAAAGCTCAAAATTGCTTTGGAAGCAGTTCCTGTCATCCTAACCCAAATCACTACTTTTGACACATATAAACCTTCTTAGTCAAATGTATAGAGAGTTTGGAACCTAAAAATCACCTCAACTGTCCTTCCAATGGCATCATCACTTCATATCTTTATGAAAAAGGAGAACTACTCAAAATTCATGCGTAGCTATCATGTACTTTCAAAATACTACAATAACCTTCAAACCTGTAAAAGTATAGGCTCATATTTCTAAACTGAACGTTTCTTATAAGCCCAAGAAAATCTAAGGTCGCTTAAGCGATCAACGCCCATTAGCCATTAGCAGGCATTGGTAGTTGGACCGCTACAGCTGGTAAAGGAGTGCATTTGGGTTATTTTAAGTTTCGATCATTTTGAATTTAAATTAGAATAAAAATTTATAATTAAATTTATAATTTTTTTAATATCAAGTTTAAATTATTAGGATTTTAAATTAAATCTATAAATTAAGATTATTACGATTTTTTGCTTTGGGTTAATGTGATGTCTAACTACCATGCGTCAAGGAGCAGGTCCGCTAGGGTTGACTTGAGGTAGACTCATGGGATCCTGAACTCTTGCACCCTCTTAAATGGGCTTAAAGCCCAATGCCAAAAAGAAAAACGCTTTTCTACTCGAAAAAAAGCATTAACTAAGGGTTTTGCACCAAATTCTTTGTAGTACGAAAAACTAGCAGGTTGAGCCCATCATGAAAAGATTGGAAAAATCAGTGTCACCGTCCGATATTTTTTCACTGTCCCTCTGTTAATATTATTTCTTTTTATGCATAATGTGATGAACAGTTAAGATTATAAAAGAAAAAAAGAAAAGTGGAAGGAGAATGGATTTTGGTAGTGTAATATTCCAAATCCAATATCCATTTTACAACTAGGCAAGCACAAAAATTGTTATTAGCATTGAGATCAAATGTCTGGAGATTTTAAAGAGTTAAAATTGAATAGCTTTTCCTTCGGTGGGCTTCCTAATTCCAACACAACAATAGTATGCTCTGGCTGTAGTAAAACATCTTTAAAATATCACCTCAGGGAAAAATCTAAGCTGCAACGGTGGCACGAAAGTCAAGATCACGGACAGGAAAATTCGTAAATCAACTTTCCTGCACTAGCTTTACCAGTTTACCCAAAGTTGAAAAAAGCTAACCAGGCCACACCAGCACCGACGAAAGGAGATGAAGTCTCTGCCCTGGCGCCCCCTCATTCCGAGGACTATTTCACTTCCTTGTATCCCTATTCCCTACACTCAAGATTAAATCTTTAAACCAAAATGAAAAGCCACGCCAAGACCCGAGAGGGGTAAGGGGATTTACGGATGAATATTTACAAACCCCACAACATTTCGAAATCGACAAAGCAAGTACCAACAAACTATTTCGACAATCCACAAACAACGAACACTGCTTTTTAAAAAAAAATTTGGCTTGATTTTTTTCATAAAAAGATGAAGCACTCTAAGGAAACAAGAGGGTTCTCGAGTGACTCGGTGCCCAGCTGCTGCTCCATCACGTCCCCCTTTCCATCTTCCTCTCTCTTACCCTGGCCCTCCACTGTCACAGCACCTACTGGCTTACTATCGGTTTTTCCAGTCACCGTCGTAGGACTCTTCCCGAAGGCACCCTTACCCACTCCACCGGCTCTGCCGGTTCCCGGTGATCTGGACCTCGACCCCACGTTACGCTGCACAGTCCTCAACTCACGTGATCCCCTTCCTCGACACTGGGCCTTCTTCTCTGGTGATGGGTCCACTCTTCTAGCTCGAACACTGCCAGGGTCCCCATTGCTTGGACGCTTTTTTATTACCTTTGCTGGGGACTTGTTTTTGACTTCGCTGTTCTCTTTGCTCGTTGCTTCATCTTCTTTCAAGCCTTTTGTTGCTGTTGTTGTTGTTGTTGTCGGTGTCGTTGAGATGGTTTCTGTGATGCTGTAAATCTCTGAAAGTTGAGAGAGATCGGAGGTTTCTTGCTCGTGTTGTTGTTGTTGCTGCTGTTTCTTAATTGGACTGGAATCCTCTGTTTGCGTTTTGGGCGGTATGGTTAGAGGAGTTTGGGTGTTTTTTTCTTGTTGTTTCTTGTCGAGTGTGGGTGTTTCTGAAAGCACCAATACTTCTTTTATCACGGTTTCTTCTTCTTCTTCTTCAGGAGGAGGAGGAGGTGGGGTTTTGTGAGATTGTATGATCGGAGGTTTCAGTGGAGAATTGTGGGGTTTAGGGGGATTTTGGTTCTTTTGATTGGTTTTGCTGGTGGTGGTGGCCGTGGAGCTAAAGCAGCAGCCCATCTTTGGTAGTGAAACGTGAAAATGCTGGTTGATGTGGGGAGGGGGTGAAGGAACGGAATAATGATTGAAGCTACATTCGGTGGGATTTTGTATTTGTTTGAAAATCAAACGGCTATCAAAGTCATACGCAAGCCTTCTAAATGGATAGGTAGCAATCTTAAAAAAAAAACAAAAAAAACACGCAAGCCTTCTAAGGTACTACCTTCTAGACTACTAGTAGTAGAGAGAGAAATGTAAAAGAGGAAATTGTGTACAGCTGGAGAAACAGGCCAAAATGACTTGCCTGACCAAAGCCAAGGGTATCTAAGGGCTCGGCACTGGCTAATGAGCAAGCAATGGTAGTGGGTGATTTATAACAAAAAAATTATGCTATTTGCCTATTGGGATTGGGACTATAGAGCATAGACACAGCTTTATTGGGTATTATTTGAGGAAGAGGGGGTAATGAAGGAGACAGATTAAAAGTGATTATGCGAAGGGGATGCGTGGAAAGACGTCACAGTTTATAGTATCAGGCTGGCCAGTACGGAAAGACATTGTAATACTTGCTTATATTGAGAAGTTTGGAGGCTCGCATCCATGGCTGGACCCATTAGCTCAAGGTTGCTATCATTCTGCCCTTCTGCATTCACGCCTTTTTGCTAGATTTTAAAAACTTGACCCCCATTGTTGGTGGGCTTGGTACCTTGTGGAGCCAAAATTCATCAACATATAAAATGGTTTAAGCAAATATTCTATTCTCAAGGTTGGCGCGGTGCCCCTTCTATCAGTGGCAAGCAAGGAGCTCGTTGATTACCCATTTATCAACACTTCAGCAGTGAAGAAGAAAACATCCTCACTGCTTTGTTTGTCCTTTCTTCCATTGAAACCAACTATTACCAGCCGTGCAAACACCAACCCATGGACCACTTGATTAAGATTCTTAGCAACCAGGAAGCAGCATCCTGACATCAAGGGTTGTCCTAGGCCCGTGGCAGCTCTGGTAACAGGTTTACAGAAACATGCAAGCTGTCTGACTTTTAACATAACCAGTACCACTCGTGTAATTTGACTATAGCCTACTATCAATTGTACAGCTCGTGAAAATAATTGATCAAAATATTTATCCTCTTGTGTGACGGTATCTACATGCTAAAAAGCATATTTATACAAGACATTGATCAGAAAGAACTTAAACTGTAGCTGATAATTACAAGAAATTGAGTATACAGCATGAACAAATTTGAATCAGAACTAGTGGCACATCCTGCAACCTGGGAGCACCAAAATCTTGGTTTGCACCAAGCAATTTATATCTCTCACTTTCTTCCTACCCAACTAATTCCCTTGAGTGACATATGCTAAAGCACATTGAGTAACAAGGGTAGTCATTCTGGAAAACATAATCTCAAACAGTTTAATAATAAAATACTAAAACGTAAGAATGATTAAGAGAAAAAGAAACTATGAAGCAGCAGCAGCCCGATCAGATTCTATCATGGATTTGATGTAGAATTCTCCTGCCTTGTATGATGACCTGACCATGGGACCAGATGCCACATACCGAAATCCCTACCCATCCAAAGGGGAAATTTAATCAGAACAAAACACAGATTCACATTTGACTACAACTGAGAAAAAGAAATCTTGGTTCAACTATGATGATCATTCACTGTTTAAAAACTACTGGTAAGTTTACTGGATGTTGGAACTTCAAGTAATGATCTAAATCACTGATGTAATAGGAAGTTTGTAAATCAATATGAAATTAACATGATATTTCAACAGTATTTATTACAACTAAATATCATTGATATAGCAAATACGCTGACAAAACATTAATTGCTAAACCTAAGGTCTTATCTAAAGATAAAAGGTCAAGGAGAAAACAATATCAAATGATGGATCTCTTCAAGCAAGAAATAGCAAGGTGTCAGCATCTAACCTACACTCTATCTATCTTGAACAATCATATGGAACCAAGCAAAAGTTTAACTTGCGTACAGGCATAGGACTAAAATACACAAGATCACTGAGAATGGACTGAAAATAATAGCATTACACTTAATCACAAATATTTCTGAGTAATACAAGTTTCCAATTAACAAATATTTCGGAGTAATACAAGTTTTCAATTATCTCCAGAAAGCTCTCTGCTCTCTGCTCTCTGCTCTCCAATAGAAAAGATCATTCAAACTCATTAACTGCCAGCTCCAATCAAGGATGCTGAGGCATTGTAAAAGGAGAAGGAAGAAAGATGAGAAAAATGCAGTAGACAAGGCTATCCTTGGCAATTATATATTGTCATCTATTCTGACATTTAATTTCTCGCTTTTACATCCCTTTATGGAGGAACATTTAAGGTCCATGGACAAGGCAACTTAACAGAACCTGCTTTAAGAACAGACCTGTTTTTCAAGAGCCAATTATGGTCAATAAGCTAAAGGCAAATTACTAAGACATGTTTAAAAAATAAAAAAACGAGATAGATGTATTGTTAGAGTTTCAATCAATCTTAGCAGATATAGGCATAATTAATAAAGAAAACTGTAAGTCTTAAAATAAAACATCAGTGCATACCATTTCCATGCCAAGAGTTCGATACTTCTCAAAAGCCTCAGGTGTAATGTATTCTGATACTGGCATGTGGCGCTTTGATGGTCTCATATATTGACCAAATGTCATCACATCAACACCCGCTGCTCTCACCTTCTCCATTGTCTTCACAACTTGATCAGGTGTTTCCCCACAGCCTAACATTATTGAAGTCTTCATAAGTGTTCCAGCGGGAGCATAGTCCTTCGCCATTACTAGAACATCCAAAGATTGCTTAAAATTAGCACGGTGATCGCGTACAACACTTTGAAGTTCTTCAACTGTCTCAATATTATGAGCAAAGACATCCAGTCCAGATTTTGCCACTTTCACTACACAACCAGCTTCTCCCCGAAAATCAGGAACTACATAATTGAAAATAGTGCAAGCAACATCAGCTACAATGTAGGAACTCAGACTCAACAAGAAATTTTAAAGATGCAAATGAGCAAAAACAACTCCTCATTGTAATTTTATTCATGTCAACTATCATAGTAGCGTGAAAATAAATCTCTACCAAATCACAAATGGCAAAACCTGATAAGCATTTTACTTTTGTAAGGCCATTTACATATCTAGAAAGTAAAACGCTTTGAACTTTCATACCGTTGGACACGGCAATTGGTTAACAACTACAATATGTTAAATTGTAATTCATACCCAAGGCTTCTATAAGCATATTAGGCTTCAAAGCTTTCAACTTCTGAACCGTCTCCGCAAAATGCCCACTCCCTTGATCAGCCAAATCATCCCGGTCTACGCTCGTAATCACCACGTAATCCAAACCCCACGACGCAATTGCCTCCGCAACATTCCCCGGTTCATTGGGATCCGGAGGAGGCGGCGTCCGCGAGGTCTTCACATTGCAGAACCTGAAAAACCTCAAAATTTGAATTCAAATATTTCCTCTTTCCACAATTAATTTCTTACTTTAATTTTTTTCTAAAAAAACCACCTGCAACCGCGAGTACAAGTATCACCCAGGATCATGATGGTGGCAGTGGCGGTCCCAGTCTCGCCACCGGACCAGCATTCGCCGAGATTGGGGCATCGAGCTTCTTCGCAGACGGTGTGGAGTTTTAATTCCCTTAACTTCTTTTTAATCTGAACGTATTTTTCGCCTCCGGGAACGGATTCTCTCATCCATTTGGGTTTGGGGAGTGGCTTTTTCTTGGTCCCGACTTCGACGGAATACTGGTTATCGTTTTGGAGACCGATAAAATCGGTAAGGGCCGGCGATTCGGCCGCCAGGCGGGCCCGGAGACCCGCGAGGGTGGGAGGGAAATCGGGTTTGGTGGTGGGGGATTCGATTGTGGATGAGAAGGGCCTTAATCTTGTGGCGGATGATAGGGTGCGAGCTAGGGAGTTAAAGCGAGATTGCATCATCTCTCTCTCTCTCTCTCTCACTAGGTTTTGGGGGGGGGGGGGGGGGGGGATGTGGGTTTCGTTTGTGGGCGGAGGGTTGCCGTGGATGAGAGAGAGGGTGGCAGATGTGAGAGATGACGGGGACGGGGATGTTGGTAACGGGTGGTTGGTGATGTTCACTGATCCATTGGTCCATTTTCAGGACAGTTGGTCCTTTGGGCCTACTTCCTTTTAGATTGAGCTTGTTCTGGGCTTTTCTTAACAAGGTTCCTTGGACTGCCCACTATCAACTTTTAAAGGTACCTGATCAAGACATACATACTAAGTGAAATGGCTTCAATTTTTATCACACATTCACGCTGGATGTTTTTGTCCTCGTACGTGTTTTAATCCAAGAAGCTCGACACTTGAAACGTTTTTTTATTTTTGTAAATATTATTATTCTTATAATTTTTATGTACATGGATGAGTCTGACAATGGCATAGGCAGTAGGCACAAATGTAAGCACATACCCATCTCTGAAGGGACTCAAACTTTGAGTGCAGCATGTGCAATCAACTGTCATCATCCGACCCAAGCTTTCCTTTTTTACTCAAATCTTAACCCCAGGCCTCCGACTTTTTCTCCTTTCTCTCATTTTCTAGGATCCGCTGGAATGTCATCGGATCGAACATCCAAGATGAAATGCACTTGAAAAGTTTGTTGACTCCATCCCCATGACTAGTAATTACTTCATCTGTCCTTTTACTCATTATAATAGTATACATTATGAGTATTGTTAACTCCTAAGTCCTTACATTTGGTTTATAACTATGGTACCACAAGTGATGTCCACCAAAGTTAAGTTCAGGAAGCAAATATTGTGATGGTGGACCCTCTCCCCTAACAAAAGAGAGATAGAGAAATCGGATTCTCTAACAAATGCTGCAACTCCAGACAAATCATAAATACTCTCTCTCTCACTTCAATTGGGATCCTATTAAATTGAAAGCTTTAAGTTGAAGGGGGAATAACAAGCGAAAGGGACAAATGATAAAGGGTTAGCTGTGGGTGGTGAGTGAGTGCATTATGATGTATTCAACAAGTTGAATCCCACACGCCAGCCAGATTGCCCATACCACCACAAACTGTGGCCCTGCACTCCCTCTTCGTATTCACTCACCAGGGCAACTAATATTTCAGTCTTCAGTCATGAACATTGACTTTGTTTTTAATATAACAATGATAAAATAATTCTATAAATTACTTAATTAACTACGTGTAGATTACAATATTTAGTTAGAGTTATATTATAATATTATTGATTAGTTAAAATTAAATTAAAAAATACAATTTAAATTTTTCTGTAAATATATAATTCCATAATACAATATTTTTCTTCTTGTAACAAAATCGTATTATAATAGCTCCTACATTATCTTAATATATTTATTCAAATTCCAATTTCTTAAGTATATGAACTACCAAAACCATGTAAATTTCTGGTGCTTCATTTTTTACACTATTTCATGTGACAAATAGGTAGTATTTGACTATATACATATAAACTTCATGTGGCAGAACTTATCAAAATAAAAATTTAATTAATTACATAAACTATCCTATCACGTCAATGTAAACAAAGTTTAATACAAAACCGATGTAACTCAAGTTGTTAGATTCATTGTGCAGCTTATGTGGTTTACATGAAACAATGGCATTATTGATTTGCTCATGAAAACAGAGTATCAAATCTTTTATGAGATTGTTGCACACTGTTCAAATTTGTTTTTTTATGATGTCATTGTACAATATTCGGTTCATTTATAACTTCATGTCAAGACAATTCTTGGTAATTTCACATTCAGAAAAACAAAAAAGGGGCTATGAATTTGTGATCATTGCATTCATTAGGGTATCAAAAATATTTTCAAATATGATATTGCTTATAAATGCCTTACGAACAAGTTAATAGTATTATTTTAAGATCATGTTTTTTCATTTAGTTAACACATTAAATTTATCATATTTATTATGTTAATTAGTAACATCCTCTATCTTACATCTACTTTTTTTAAAAAAAAAAACATCCCTCTAATTAAATACTTGGTTATAGTCACAAGAAAATGGTATTTCACTTTTGGTGTGTATATATATATACATTTACTTAATCTTTTACTTCAACTTTTGACGGCATAATACTTAAAAAAAATTTTGAATTATTTTTAAAAAATCAAAATATATCTTATTCTTTTATTTAGTTCAATCTAATTTTTATATTTTTATTTTATGTCAAATAAATTTTTATAATTAATTATTATTAAATAACATGTCATTTATCATTTTACATCACATGTTAACGTTGTATATTGTTATGTTATGATAAATGATGACATGATATTTTAATGTGATATAATTATATGTTCACATAATATGTTAATATGTTATAATAAATAATAATATAATATTTTGATGTGACATGATTATATGCTCATATAATATCTTTTACTCTTTATATCAATGTCAAGTTAAATGTCCTTTTAAGACCTAAGCATTATAATTATCAACAACAATTGAGGCATCCTTTGAGACCGGCCAAGGCCTAATCAAATGTCCTTGGCGTAACAGGTATCATGGATGAATGACAGTCCATTTATCCTTGAGTCGTGGCCGACCTAGCTATTGGCTATGGCAGTAAAACTTTAGGTTCGACAATGCCACGTGTGATTAATAACACCTTGATCAAAAAGAGAAAAAAATGAGTGATTCGTGTGGAGAAAGAATCTTTAGGCAGGAAATAAAATAGGAAACTATAAATTACATTACCGGTAAATTAAAAATAAGAAAAAAAAAACCTTAGTTTGTAAGCTGATATTAAGGCAAATGATGGAGGGTAGTATATAATGCATAATTACGCATAATTAAAATGAGGGATTTAAGTTCAAATTTGTTTTGATTAGAAAACAAGACCCAAATTATTGAAACTGTTCATTTATGTATAAAAGCGTTTAATTTAACCAAAGGTGATTCCCAAAAAGGAAAATTTAAGTTCCCTGGCGGAATAAGTGGGAATAGTAAGAAAGGATCCAATTTACCTAAATCAACATTTGAATGGTTTCCAAGGAGCTCATTTATTACCGTAAACGATCTTTGACCTTTGGGTTGCTTCTCTTGTTTAACCGAAACGGAAGACAACATCAATCCAAAACAAGTGTTTGCTAGGAATCCAAGCGTTTAGGTGTAGGATTAGGATGGCGACTTTTACTTCACCATAATTACATATAGTAATGTCATCTTCTCAATTCTCCGAAATATGCATGTAAAACCCATTTGCTAATTGAACATTAGTAAAATGCATTTCTGGAATAATAATAATTATAAGAAAGAAAAGAAAAGAAAAGAACATTGAAAATTTTATTTGAAATGTTATTCCCTCCGTTACTCCAACTAGAAGGCGGCGGGGAAGGGGCTGGATAGTTGCGTGGAAGGCTTGTTTTACGTATATTATCATATCTTTTACTACCTTTATTACTTGCATGTCACACCATTATTCCACACAATTATTAAATGTTAACGCTAACATACCAAAGCAGTATGTGTGGCAACTTTGTTTGAACTTGGTAAATCATTTTATCATCTTCTTTTAATATTATTTTTTCTCGTTGTTCTATAAATGCTCATCTGCTTAATTAATTGCTCAGTGCATCATTATTACTTTTTAAACAAATATGTACAAAAATTTTGGTTTATTTTTTAAAAGAGATTTGCCCGCATTTGAATTCTTATATAGGCCTCCAACCAGGTCATGTCACTTTATTAGTATTTATTATGATAATTACTAATAATTATGATTTTGTTTCTGTAGACATGTGTTGGGCAAGAAAATGAGAAACCCAATCACTTGAAGCTTATCTGCACATCTATTCATCGAGTAAAATGATACCTGAAAATTATACCCAAAAAAAAAAAATGATACTTCAGAACATTTTTCAACACAAATTAAACAATAAAAGGCCGACTAGCTATATCGAATAAAAAACTATACATTTACATTAACTATACGTGTAAATATATTTCAATTGTTTGGCAAAAGCGGCAGGTCATGATAGGTCACAGCCAACAAGACGGTTGGTGGGACTCCACGCGCGGGCATGGCTTCCCTGTTGGTCCTTTGGGGTCACCCACCTTGAGAAGACATTAAGAAAGAAAACTACTTATAAACTATAAATATATAAACTAATACAACGAGAGTGACGTAACTTCCCTATTAATGTCTAAACTCAGTTATAAGGTAGCTGTCTATCCATGTCCTCCTTCCTTATCTTGAATTTTACAAAAATATTGTTAGTTGATATGATCAAATATAAAAGACGAGTGTGACTTGGATTGTGTTAATGCATGAGAACACAAAGTTTGCCTCCTGAGGTGACCATTTCTGACAAATGACATCTCTACTTGGTCCATAATTTTCTTCCTCGTATTCATCCTTGCGGATTATAAGATGCATATGTTATCAGCCATGAAAATGACACAGTCCGCCAACTTATAATTAAATTGAAAATACTTGTAATATTATCAATACAAAATAAAATGTAGGAGAATCAAAATTACTTTAATTGATCAAATTTATAAGCAAACACACACCGTTGTGACCATTTGCTTAAACATCAACTACTATTAATTATCTCATATGAGCTTCACAAGTCCTCGATTAATTTTTGTTTTCTGTTTCAAAGCAACAATGCTTTATGTCATTAATCAATTTGCTATATTAAAAAAAACATAAAGTCAAGACGGATGTCCAATCCGCTGTGCACTTGACTAGTACAAGTTGAAGTCCTATTTATTCTCAATATAGTTCTTTTTACAGTCATGATTGCAACATTAGAAATACTTAAAAGAAACTCCAATTGTAGTTTGAATTGAACCTTTAAAGTATCAAAATGACCAACACACAACTAGAAGCATAGAAAAAGGGAGAAAAAAACCACAAAGAGATTCCGTCCCAAAACAAAACAAAGAATATTGATGGCATAACTAGAATAAATTACGGGGATCCTTTTTCCTAATTGATTATGTACAACGGGTACATGCTGCGGGGTGAAGCCCAATCGGATGCGGAGATTTGAGTTAAAATTGAGTGGGTGACCATCGGACAGATTCTTTGACGAATGACAGCCTGTGTAAGGATAGAAACAGATAAACACCGCCTACCTTTTAAGACAACAAATTTTTTTTAAAAGTCTTTTCTTTTTGTCCGTTGAAAGGGATAAAATAAATTAGCTTTTCAAAAGTAGCTTTTTCTGACTTGGAATTTTTATCTTCCAACGCCACTTTTTTATTTTTCTTAGCTTCGTTCACATTCCTGTTGAAGTCTAGTTCTCAATGTTTTCTTCTAATTTGTTACAAAGAGAGTCATACTTTTCCAAACTAAAATCCATACGACTTATTCGTAATCAATGCGTTCGTTGAAAGTTTTGCTTGTCATAATTTCAAAGTTGAACGGACTTTGTATTACTAGTATGCACCCACAGATGCAATTAAAAGAGTGTACATTTGCAGCGGTGGCTTTCACTCCAATGTAACATTAACCAATCATTTGCATTAGAAACTTTGAAAGTTAAACAAATGTTAATTACCAATCATTATGTGTTTCAAGTCGTAGTTTATTTATTTAGGGAAGTTTAATCCTTCCAGTTTAGGTTTAAACATGCAAATGGAGAAAAGGAGCTGCATGTCTCAATCAAAACAAGAAATTATGGGGGTAAGAAACAGAAGTATAAAAAAACCATCAAGTTGGTCTTTGAATTTGAGGACTGAAGGTGGGCCTTTGAATGAGCTCAAAAAGGCAAAGAGAGAACCCACAGAAACAGTGGTTCGACAAAGCACGTGAAGTTTATAGAAAAACCGGTGGCTATTCTATACATTTGCAAATTACAAATTACAGACAGTGTAACCAAGGTATTTTCATTTTCATCATCTTTTCCTTTTACACCCTCTCAATTACCTTCGATGCGCGTAGGTTCCACTCTCCAGTACCCGCCAGCAGCATCAGCGTTTGCCGTCAATTTATTTATATCCAATAATCTAGAATAATCATTTTCTTTTAATATGAAAAAAATAACATATTTAGTTCACTGAAAGAAATAAAATTAAAATAAAATAATTATTTCAAAAAAATAAAATAAAAAATAATTATTATATAAATTGATTCATGAAAATAAAATAAGATAAAAATTACTATTATTAATTATCCTATTATTTGATTGATAGAAAATATTTTAAAAATAGTTAAAGAATAATTAGTAAATGATAAAATAAATTTTTTTTAAATTTAATAAATTTTTAATTAAAAAACAAAAAGATTATGATGAAAAAATAATATTTTTTATTAAAATTAGAGAATTTATCTTGTTAAAAGATAAAAATATTCTAAATAATAAAATTAAAATATTTTTTACTATAATTAAATATTATTTTTATCAAAATATAAATATATTTTTATTATAATTTAATAATATTTTATATTAAAAAAATTAAAATTCTAATTAAATTAAATGTAATTTTATCTCAATAATTAAACAAAAAAAATTATTTCATCCGTCTAACCAAGCACGGCCTAAGAGTATTAAATTTACATTTTCCAATAAGCTTTGAGTTCGCTGAAAAACAAGCATTTCCCATTGCTGCAGGAAATCAGTCAGAACAGAAAATCCGTGACCCTGAAAACATGACGCCCACCGCCCGCTTTCTTTTTCTAACAAAAAGATGTCGTAAGGGAACATGCTTCCGACCAGTCACGCGCTCAAAGCGCGTGTCAGTTTCCGTTTTCGGTTATTTTAACGTTAGCGCATAGAGTAGAAAAAGAAGAAGATGATATACTTGACTAGCACGCACATTGCACAATTACACACAAAACACACTGTTTCTGTTTGTCTTATTTTTCACATAAAAAAAAATAAAAAAGTTAAAAAAAAAGAAAAAAGAAGAAGGAGAAGAAGGAAATAAAGATATTCATAGGTAGAGAGAAACTCTGCTGCACCTTTTTCCACATTTCGCTTTGCACCTTTTTTTCCCCTTTTTCTCAGGTATTTTTATTTTATATTTTATCTTCTTATTCTGCTTTCTATTCACAAATTCATGGAATCTTAGCTCCTAAGTCTTTTTTTTACTTAATATATATTTATTTTTTCTTAAAAGCATTGAAATATAAAAATCACATTAGCTTTTGTGAAAGTTCTTTGAACACTTTTCTTCGCCTTATTGGCCTCATTTACTTCAATTGCCTTCAACATTTCTCTAAAACTTTCTGCCTCTTCAACTTCCCAGTGAGTTCTTTACTTCTTTCTGCCTCTGTTTTCTCCTTTTTAAAGATTTGATATAACTCATATATGTAAATATATGTGTATCTATCTACATACACTTGGAACTGTTTTTGGTCTTTACATGTTTTATGCAGTGGACCAGAATTTAAGATTGTTTTTCTTTTTCTTTTTTAACTAGTTTTGTTTCTTTTTTTTTTTAGTATTTTAAGATCATTTTGAGTTTAGATCACTGACTTTTTGTTTCTATTGTGTTTGATTTTTGTTTCAGCTTGGAAGTTTGCTGTTATGTGGTTAGTGGTGTGAAGGAGAGATTTGGAATATTGGAGGATTTTTTAAGTTGAGTTTAGAGATCAATGGGTAGTAAGAGATCTGGTATAGAGTGGAAGAATTTGAAGATCTTTGTTGTGTTTTTGCTGATCTGCGCCGCCGGGGTTTCTTTAGGACTCACCAATCCTAGTGATGGTAAAGCTAATCTTGCAGCATTTTTTATTTTCCTTTTATTTTAATCTGTTTGGCTACTGAGAGAATGTGGGAAAGTGAAAGAAAATGAAAGGTGTGGAACTCGAGTTGTATTACTGTCTAAAGCTGGTGGAACAGGAATAGTCGGTTTGACTAAGCCAAAATAGTTGAATAGTGAAGTAGTTTTGATTTATTAATAAAATTTTGCTTTGCTTAATTGTTCCCTGTATTCTCTGCAACCAATGAAGGTTTTAGCTGGGATTCTCTTTCATCGTTCCAGGAGATCATCTGTAGATTAACTTTAGCATTTCTCTCATGTTTTATGTGTGTGTTTTTGGTTTATTCCAATTCTTATGATGCTTTCTAGTTATCATGTGGAGCTTTGTATCTAACTGTCTGCATTGCTTTGGTTGAATTAGTTGCTGCAATTAATAGCTTCTATACTGCATTGGGCTCTCCCTTACTTCCTGGTTGGGTTGCTTCTGGCGGAGACCCATGTGCTGAAGCATGGCAAGGCGTACAATGTAACGGTTCAGACATAATGACCATGTGGGAGGCCATTTCAGTGACTCTTTAGGTTAATGAATGTTCTGCAACATGCCCAATGTTTACATCGCTAATATGATCCTTTGGCGTTTGCAGAGTTCTTAATGGTGCTAATTTGGGTGGACAACTGGGTGACAATTTAGGAATGTTTGCTTCTATCAAGGCAATGTAAGTGGTATTTTCTCTCATCTCCTCTCACAAACCAATTTCTGTGCTTGTGCCTGTGAATGAACAATATTGTGATGTTATTTTGTTGCCTTATTAAAAAAAAATAATTGTTGGCTTGACTGAAGTGTCTTCCCCTGCACTTCAGAAAGATACTGATTCTTTGTTCACTGTCATTTGAATCCTTTTTCAAATTACAATGGTCTTCATTGTTAATACTTGGCTATAATGGAAAAAAGAGAACACAATGCACTTGGTTGGCACTTTTCTGCATCTAGGATTTATTGATTTCAAATGCATAGAGATTATTAGGAAGTTAAATTGTATTTAACTTTTAAACTTGGAAGACACCAAATTGATTTCTTCAGACATAAGATCTCATATTCGGGAATTTATGTAAGCAGTTTAAATAATTGTATCATGCTTGAAACATGCAATTATTAATTCATTGAACAATCAGATAATCAACTGCTAAGTGAGTGAATGATGTGCTCTAGATATGCATGGGAAATAGGGAGGGAAGCATGAGGTATCTCTTCTCCATTTTACAGCAACATAATCACATTTTGTGAAATATCAGATGGTACTATTTCTTTCTGATATGTATGTTGGACACTGTCATTGATTGTGTAATTTGTCCTGTTTCAGAGATCTAAGCAACAACCAGATTGGGGGCAATATTCCATCCAATTTGCCTGTTTCTATGCAAAACTTGTGCGTTTGATTCTCACATGATCATATCTTTTAATCTCCTTAGCAAATTCATAATCCTCTTTAAATTCGGCAGTTTTCTTTCCGCCAATCAGTTCAGTGGAAGCATCCCGGATTCACTATCTTCTTTGACTCTGTTGACAGACATGTAAGTTTTTGCTTCTCTGTTGTTTGAGATGACGCCTAGCTGTTCTTACTTCTAGACAGAACATATTCCTAACTTTTGTTCTTTTGTGCCATCAGGTCGCTGAACAACAATCTTTTGAGTGGAGAGATACCAGATGTCTTTCAGGCCCTTTCTGGCTTGATCAATCTGTAGGTTTCAAATTCAAATAAGTTATTAAATTTCCTAGTTTTTTTGATAGTTTATTCATAGTTGGAGCAATTGTTTCCCTATAGGGATTTGTCTAATAACAATTTGAGCGAGCGACTGCCTCCATCTATGGAAAATTTGTCTCGTCTGACCACTCTGTGAGTTCTCCTCCTTTCCAACTGCACAGCCATTTTAATTATAGTAACTTTATCTGAATGGCAGCTGACTGTCTCAGTTGGCAGACGTCTGCAGGTCAATCAGCTGTCAGGAACGCTAGATGTTTTACAAGATCTTCCCCTCAGAGATTTGTACTCTTCTCAACTATGCCATTTGTAACATTTAGAATGAAATATTTGTTTATATAATCCTTTTCCATCAGGAGAACCACATTGTAGTGGTTTTAGAAGTTTCTTGGAGGATTCTTCTCTACTAATGTTCTTTTCCCTGTTCATCCTATTTTGAACAGGAACATAGAAAATAACCTTTTCTCTGGACCCATACCTGAGAAAATGCTGAGCATCCCAAGCTTCAGGTGAGCACTGCATCTTACATTTCAAGAGAATTAATCTTTCGTTTGCAAATTTTAGGTAAGCACATATAACTGTCATACTGTTAGATGCACATCCAATGCCATAGATACAGATATCAGAGATGTTTCTCAGCTTCCCAATTTCAGGGAACTTATATGGTTTATCATTGACAAATGCCAAGAAGACCAATTATTTTGTAAAAATTGGTTAAAATGTTGATGAGGGGAGGTTGCAGCCTATGGCACCAAATTCATCATAGGTCAACTAAACATAATATCCTTTTGAGGATGGATCTTGCTCCACTTTTAATTTTTCCATAGATATAATTTGAATGTACTTATTGTATACTTCATTTCTTTCTGTTGCATGTTTGTTTGCTTATATTGAAATTCTCTGCACAGAAAAGATGGAAACCCATTTAATTCCAGTATTGCTCCATTGCCTGCTCCCACATCACCATTAGCACCACCACATGCACCACCTCATTCTGAAGCACCAACTTCTGATCAAGCACCAACAACTGATCAATCACCTGGGAAGCATGCCGATGGGCCTTCTGCGTCAGAAGGATCTAGTTCTGGAGAGAAGAAGAAATTCTTAACTTCTAAAAGGGTGGTCTGGATATCAATTGCAGGTGTTTTGTTGTTTATAATATTGGCTTTAGGACTTCTGCTTTTTATACCAAAGTGTAGCAGAGGAAGGGAACAGGCTGGCAGAATTTTTAAACGGCATCAAGTAGGTGCATATAGAGGCAACAGAGAGAACCTTGGTGAGGATGGTCCCTTACGTACCACAACCAGTCAAACAGAGAAAGGCAAATGACTATGCTTTTACTCCAATTTCAATATAGATATAGATTTTTCCTATTATTGTCAGGTTTTTCAATTGTTTGAGCAATAATTTTTTTTTGAAAATTTTGTGAACAGGCCCAAAAGAGGCAGTTACAAGACCAGTGGGATTTAATCAAACAGACAGGGGAAGAATGGGGGCGATTGCAAAGCCGCAGAATGAGAAAGAGAGAAATGCAGAAAGGATGGGCACAATGCAGAAGCGATTTGACCATGAGATAGACATGAGTAGCATTGATATGATGTTGATGGTTCCCCCACCACCACCACCACCACCACCCCCACCTCCTCCCCCTCCCCCTCCCCCACCCCCTCCACCCCCTCCTCCACTTTCTGAGAAGGTCATTGTGAAACCAATTGTGCCTGATGAAGTAACTACTGCAAGGCCTTCTGCCAGAACTTCGAAACCATCTACATTTGCAAAGTCTTTTACCATTGCAGTCCTTCAACAATATACAAACAGCTTTGCTCAAGAAAATCTTATAGGGGGTGGGATGCTAGGGAATGTCTATAGGGCAGAACTTCCTGATGGGAAGGTATAATTGTTAATTTCAAACAGATTTGATTTTGTTACACGTAGGGTCTTTCTTTGTCTTTAATTATTTTTTTCAAAGTGTCTGCTACATATCATACCCATTCCCATGTCTGTATCATTGCTTCATAGGCTTGCCATTGGGAAAAAAAATATAAAGGTAGAGCTAACAGAGATAATGCAAATCTTAGTGTCCATAAATAACCTATTATTTGTCAGTTTTAGAATTCATAATGCTGTCTTTTCCTCCCTTCCTCCCTCCTTCCCTTGCTCTGCACCTTTAGCTCTCTGTCCACATTTGCATATGCACAAAGTTGCGCTCGTGTGTATGGTACCATAGCATATCAAGTAGACATTGTAGATAGCATTATGTATGGAGCAGCTTCAGATTCTGATGCATGATCTTGTTGGATGCATTTGTAGCTACTTGCAGTCAAGAAACTGGACAAGCGAGTTGCAAGTCAGCAGAAGGATGATGAATTTATTGAGCTGGTAGAAAATATTGATCGTATCCAGCATGTGAATATTGTCAGGCTGATGGGTTACTGTGCAGCGCATGGTCAAAAGCTTTTGATCTATGAGTACTGCAGCAATGGGTCAGTGCAGGATGCCCTGCACTCAGATGATGAATTTAGAAAGAAGCTTTCATGGAATGCCCGTATTCGGATGGCATTTGGAGCTGCTAGAGCCTTAGAGTAAGTCAAGTTACCATTGAGATGAGATGGCTGTATCTCCCTTACTTGTTCTCCATTCTAGTAGGTTTAGCTTTACATATTCAATTGGTTGGGCTGCTGTGGTTGGAACCTTTTTTTAGTGGACGGGGTGTCATCAGTTACTTTCTGGACATGCTTAGCATGATGTTATTGAAAAGAGTTATATTATGAAATTGAATCTGGTTAGAAGCTTACTGTTATAGCTTATAGAGACTAAATTGTGAAAGCTTAAATCTAAGTTAATAGTGGGAGTAAAATTAAGATAATGATGAAGAGGTCAAAAGGAAGCAATGACTAATTGCAGATGGGAGGTTTTTGGATGAACCTTCTTGTCATTTCTGCCAATGACCTTCTGTTCCAAGCAGCTTTATTCTGGACTGATCAAAAGAATTAAGGGTTAACTTAGTCTAAGAGTCAAGCAATTTATATACTTTAATTATGGGCCATGCAATAGTAAGAAACTTGGGTAGTTCTTAGATCTGCTGATTGCCATATTTGGGGTAAACTAAACAGACACACATCCATCCTTTTTTCTTTTTTTCAGGTGGGGGTGGGGGGGAATATGTTAATTTTATTTGACCCTTAAGTTTTAGCGTTGAAGTGCACATCATTCTAGTCCTAATCTTCTTGTTGTGTTATGTGAGAAGGTATCTGCATGAGGCCTGCCAGCCACCTGTTGTACACAGAAACTTCAAGTCTGCCAATGTTCTCCTTGATGATGATCTTGATGTGCGTGTCTCTGATTGTGGTTTGGCGCCATTAATAGCATCAGGTTCTGTAAGTCAGGTAGGTTTAAGCTTGTCATCATCTTATTATGCCTCTTGGAACATGGGACAGTGATAAAGCTTGGAACTTTAACTGGGTCATACACAAGATTTATATCTTTACTAGACTGGGTTGTTTGCATTTTAAGAAGTTGCTGTTGTGCAATTAATATGTTAAAAAAAATTAAACAAAAGAACAACATTTTTCTAGGAAACACGAGTTCTGAGGAAAATAATTGAGAATATTAAACAGAAGCTGCTGTAATAGTGAATGTCTAACATCAGGCTCTTGAGATAATCTTATATTTGACATTTTTTGTCTCCTCTTTATTTGCTAATTTGACTAGTCATCTAGCCTTGTTCCTTTCAGTATAAAGAGAAATTTTGGAGGTTTTAATTGTCTGGTTCCACCATGATACTAATGCTACGGAATAGTATTTTAGCTTTTACTTTAGTATGATAATTCATTCAGGGGAAGTCCCAGATAATTCTATATCTGGAAGAGGAAACTGACCTGTTCATGTACCCACTATAAGGGTAAAAAAGGAGTGGCTGAGCTGTCCTCTATTTACTTGTTTAGTTTGACTAGCAGCAATCTCCCTGAAGCTAATCTTTTCAGAAATTGGTTGATATGCTGATGGTATCCTGTGAGTTTTGTTGTTCATGTATTTGCAGCCAAGAATGGAATCATGTTCTTGATGGTAATTATATGTGCATCTGAAATTAATAAATAGCCTTTATTCACTTAAAAAGATTGAGCTATGCAAACCAGCCTTAAGTCATATCTTCAATAATAGTGGTTAGCAGTATTGCTACTGCATTAATTACATTTCTGATGCTTTTCAGGAGAAATGGTGGTTTTGTGGGCTAGGGAAAGTTGTTGATCAGTCATGTAGGGAAATATTCAAGACTTTTTTTTGCTTGATGTTCGGAAAATATTGAAATTAAATGCTTATTGTTGAATTTGATACCCTGCCATTCATAATAGTAGTTAGTTGGGGGCAGCTACATAAATCTTTCTTGGCCATTCAGCTAGCAATTCTGAAACTGTTCTACATTCAGTTGTCAGGACAACTACAATCAATTTATGGTTATGGAGCTCCAGAATTTGAGTCTGGAATTTATACTTCCCAGAGTGATGTTTACAGCTTTGGAGTATTTATGTTGGAACTATTAACTGGCAGGAAATCTTATGACAGGTAAAGGGCTGAAACCATATTGCGGTTTATCATTGTGTCCACTTCAATAATCTGATTAAATGATATCTTGTTGAAAATGTTATTTAGGACAAGGAGTAGAGGCGAGCAATTACTAGTAAGATGGGCAGTCCCTCAGCTCCATGATATTGAAGCATTGTCTAGGATGGTTGATCCTTCTCTCAGTGGAGAATATCCTGCTAAATCATTGTCACGCTTTGTTGATATCATTTCTCGGTGTGTTCAGGTGAGAATATCATGGCTAACTTTTATATGCTAAATGCACACACAGGTTCAATGAATGACAATTGATATCAACCTCCTACATTTTCCTGGTCCATTACGATGGAACTTCAAACCCCCCCCCCCCCACGCACACACACAGATTCAAAGAGTGATAATTGATATCAAAAGGTGTTTAATTGATCAAGTAGTTCTTAGATATCACACAACACTTTTTTATGTAGACCTCCTCTTCCTAAGCATACTTGTGTCCAAACAGTTTCAGCAAACACACAAACAGCTTGGACATATTCCTCTGCATATATTTAAGTCCAACTGCTTGTCTAACCTCAAGTTCATTTTGCAGTCTGAACCAGAATTCAGGCCGCCAATGTCTGAAGTTGTTCAAGATCTATTGGACATTGTACGGAGGGAGCATCCCAGTAATGAATCAAATGGAGACTGACTTACAGTAGGCAATAAACCTGGTGATATGATCAGTTAATGGATGAAAGTCACAGAGATTTGATCCGTCTGAAGTTGGTCTGAGAAAATACATCCATTGTAAAGAGGCTGCAAGCAAATTCTCCCACTAACACACAAGTTGCATCCCAAGCTCTTATGCGAGAGGAGATTTGAAGGACATCAACTAGGAACCTTATTGCTGTGACAATGAACAGTCTGAATTTTCAGGTCTGTTACTTTGTAATCATTCCATTATCGTTCATTAAATCATGTAACAATGTCTTTGCTATGGCATAAATATGCTAATCATTTGTTTCCTAATATTATTATTGTTATCAATTATTCATAATGATTTTGTTTCCACAACCTGATATATGGGTCCATTTTGCTTTTGTTTTTGCCTGGAGGAGATGGGTCCATTGATGTGTACACCATGAGCATATTCTTGGTTTGTGTTTTCGTAGAGCTAGAGGTCACACGACTGCAGAAAACATTATCCTAGGAAAAGCTTTTTCTGTGTTGTGAACTGATTTGCCGGAGGAGGCTAATCAATTGGATTGGGATCCATGTTGGCTTTAAATTTGTTTGGATTTAGGAAATGACTTTGAAATCTGATTATCTGAATGGGTTTTTAACCCCCTATTTTCTAAAAAAATATATTCATAAAAGAATATAATTGAGCACTTCTTACCTTGCAACCAAAGATTTAATATTAGTCAAATATCAGCAGTCCTAACCAAGCAATGGGGGGGGGGGGTTGCATGGCATATTAGCTAAACTCCAAGGAAATGTTGCAATAAATGGACAGCATTTGAGCAGTAAGTGTTTGATTGTGAAATGCAATCTTCGCCTACTTTCTCCCAACTCTTGGAATATAATCAATTACTAAATTCAAAACAAAATCATTCAATTCAACAAATATGTATTAAAAAAAGAGAAGCAGAATTCTGAAAGAATACGCGGAATTGGCCCAAAACTTGACTGGAGTCAACAAAGTAAAGGAGATCTACCAAGCCCATTATCAGCTCCTATTTAAACCCCAGCCGCGGCCCGCGAAACTCTTCCCGTCGTCTTTTCCCTCACATTTTCTCTCCAAACGAACGCCCTTCCATTCCAAAGATAAACTATATCCACCCGTTGCTATAATCAGCCCCTCTCCTCTCTCATTTCCCTTCTTTCTCTTCTCTATATTTTCTCGACATTGATCTTCTTTCTAACGCTAACTTTTATTTTTTTTCTGCTGCGAAATCATCTCTTTTAGTGTCCCAAATTCAGATCTATCCCGCATTGTTTTAGTATTCGGAGTTTCCTTTTTGTGATTCGATGAGTCGCTTCGATTCTAACCCTTTCGACGAGGAAGAGGTCAATCCTTTCTCGGTAAGTTCCATACTTACGTATTTACGTATCTGTATCCCGCTTTCCATAAAAGTCAAATGCCTACGATTGATGATATCTATATTTTCTGTTGTTTTTCTTTTTTCGAGATTTCGTCGATAGTTTTTGTTGATTTGGATGATTGATTGACCAAATTGCTAGATCTGATTAATTTTCCGCTGCCAATCGGAATTGTTATTGTTAGAAATTGTTTTACTTTTGGGAAAGGATCTCTTGTTTTCCATAATGTAGCTCTAGTAACTCTGTTTATTTAATTTTCTTTTCCATTGAGCGACATAAGGCTGTGTTGGTTTGGGACAAAAAGCTACGAGTTGAAAGAAACTTTTGTTAGACTCTAATAATGCCATCCTTTTGAGATGTAATTTTTAAACATAGACAAATTTGATTTGAATTTGACATTGTGATTTTTGCCCAAGAAAAACAAGATAAATAAGCTTTGTTTCTGATATGTAAAGCTGGTACATGTGGCTTCATGGAATATAGTATTTCTTTGGTGAATATTGTTCCTTGTTTCCCTTAAGCTTGACCACACACAGCTTTGTTGTGGTATATCCTTAGAAGTTATAAGTAATGATTTAATTTGTGCGATTGAATTGTTGTTGAAGTTCTTCATTATTGTTTTTGCTTATCATGGCCTGTATGGATTCATTTTATCTATTGCAGGACCCAGCTGTCAGGAAAGGATCAGCGCAATCAAATTATGGTGGAGGTGCCTTTTATACTACAGTAAGTACTTTTTCCCTACAATTTTCTGGTTACCTTTACCTTCATAATGTTCGATAGTGGCATTTAAATTGTTGAGAACTGCAAACATTGGTGGCAGATAGAGAATAGTAAACATACTTAACTCTTATCTATGTCTCTCTGGCATAGCATGGTTGTGATGACTGTTCAAAGGCTATCATTGATTTTCTCACGATGGTCATGCTTTGACTTGATTCTAATGATTGGTAGTGGCACTAGAATATTAGTAGTTATAGTGGTTGCAATGATGAGAGTGATTGTCATTATGGCGAAGATGCTAGCAGCATTTGAAGCTAATGAATATCCATCATGGAAATGCTTGCTTATTAAATGGTCTTTGTGGTGGTTGTTACTGTTAGTAATGGTAGTGGTACCAAAATTCTTTTCATTGATGAATTCATAAATCTTCCTAGCCACTACATTGTATGTTTCTGGATTTCAGTCAGTAGATTCCTTTTTTCCCCCACTTTTAAGTAGCTCATTTACTTCAAATGAAAATCAGATAGATTCAAAACAAGGTGCTGCATCAAAGACCGAATTACTCACAGCAAAGAATGAACACAAAGCTCAAGGAGAGCAATAATGGACAGATGAGCTTGCTTTCTCCTTGAGACAGGAGGCATGGCTTGAAAGTCATGTACATCCTGATATTTAGGAAGATGGCCAGTTGAATCCTGATTGTAGGTGCAGTTTTGTGCATTGTTTTTTATCCCAAATTTGTATGGGACTCATTTTCCCATTGGCTTATGCCTTTCTTGCTTTGTGAAATTTTTGTGCTAGAATGCTTATTGGCAATGCAATTGTATCTCAATTGACTGGTTTATTTTCTTATCTTGCATATGCAGTTATGCATATGTCATGTGCTTGTGTATGCATGATGTACCGATCCTGTGCAATTGCTTACAATCTTGCTTGTGTTACTTCTAATTTTAAATACCCAAATTTTAGAATCCTGGTAGTGTTCCTCCTGCAACATCAAGGCTGTCACCCCTTCCTCCTGAACCGTATGACCGTGGTGCAACAATAGATATTCCTCTTGATTCTGCAAAGGTATCCTAAAATGTTCCAGATATTGAACGGGCCTACTGTGCGTGGTTCTGAACATTCTGTTTAAGCAAAAGACTTGTTGTCATCTTTTCGTCTCATCAACTGTAGGATTTAAAAGCAAAGGAGAAGGAACTTCAAGCAAAAGAGGCTGAATTGAAAAAGCGAGAACAGGTAATTTGGTTGTCTGTTTGCATTTGAGCAAGGCTGGCTGAGGAATTATAAATCTGGTGCTTCCAATTAATTATTTGAGATATTTGATATCAATGGCAGCTAGTTACTTCTTTAGAATTGCAGTGTCAATTATAAACATTTCCAAATTAATTTAGTTATTGGTAACTCGGCCCAAAGAATCGAAAGCATAGTTTTTGAATCTCAATTTCTGACTCATATTTTAGTTTAATTTATTTCTTTCTGTATGAATGCCTGTAAAATATCTTATATTCTGAATTGTTTTCTTTTTCATTGTGAAAATTCTAAACTCTGAAATGAGTCCTTAAATGTACATTTGGAAGTCATATGTAACTAATGTTGTCTGTAGTGTGGTTTTGCAATTCCTTTTGCTTTTAGTGTAAATTATCTTCCTAGTAACTGATGTTATCTTTACATTATGCAGGAATTGAAAAGGAAGGAGGATGCAATAGCACGTGGTAGGTTCTTTTTTATTATTGTTGACTTGATGAGCTTGTGCATTACCAATCTGATTTTGACATGTGTTCTTGCCTTTGTCTTGGCAGCTGGAATAGTAATAGAGGAGAAAAATTGGCCACCATATTTTCCTATTATCCACCATGACATTGCAAATGAAATACCAATCCACCTACAAAAGATGCAGTATGTTGCTTTCACAACATTATTAGGTGAGTTAAAAATAAGGTTTTTTTCTTTCTTTTGGAAAGGGTTTCAATATTTAAGCATCACAGTGCTTGGGTTTAGATTTGGATTGTCTTATTGCTTCGGTCTATTTTTCTCTGATCTAGTTATTTCTCTCTTACTTTGTTAATATATAAGCATTGGTTGTAATGTTCATTTCCTGTTCGTGTCTTGGAGAATGTCTAAATGCAAATTTGTTATGGTGGTCTATTTTGACTTTAAGTCTGTTAATTTATCTGGACATGGGCAGGTTTGGTTCTTTGTCTTTCATGGAATATAATAGCTGTTACTACAGCCTGGATCAAGGGAGAAGGTGGGTTTTGAAGTTACTCAGTATAGCCCTTAATTATTATTTAATTGCTATTTTGGTGTCCTTTATCATATTATGAGTTTATATTTTGTTCCAGGTCCAACAATTTGGTTTCTTGCCATCATATATTTTATATCTGGGGTACCTGGAGGCTATGTGTTGTGGTATCGCCCTCTTTATCGTGCCATGAGGTACTACTTTTTGTTGTTCCATATTTGGTTTATGACTTATCAAATCTATATCTATCTAATTATTAATTATAAAGATTATAGTGCTTTCTGTGATTATTTCTACTATCTGGACTCCTATGTTGTGAACAAATTGGAAATTTAGATCCAATGATTATAGAAAATGTTTGCTGCTTCTAGATGGTGAGATGATATAAGGATACCCTATATATCAACCATGTACCCTTGAAATTTATTTTAAACAATGTAATTGTGAGCTGAAAAAACTATGTGAATAATTTGGAAATGCCACTTGTAGTTACACACTTAGATTTACTATATATATTACATTTTATCCCCATCCTTAATCTTATCTTATGTTATGTTTCTATTCCTTTTAAAGGACTGATAGCGCATTGAAGTTTGGATGGTTTTTCTTGTTTTACTTGGTAAGCTTATTGTTTTCTCATTGTAATTGTTCTATATTCATCGAGGATATGTTAGAAAGCTCCTCATTTCTGATTCGTCTCTTCCACCTTCCAGTTGCATATTGGCTTTTGCATCTTTGCTGCAGTTGCTCCCCCAATTATTTTCAAGGGAAAGTCTCTTGCGTAAGTTTGTTTGACCATTTTCCTTTCAGGGGAATTTTGCTTGTTACATTTCTTTTTCAGAAAAAGGTTTTCATTGTTTAATTCTTTATAGAGAAGGTAACAATTTTGAGAAAGAGTGGATGTCTTGCCTCTAAAAACTTATGATTTCCATGGGCTGGTTTGAATATTTGTCCCTGAATAATCAGCCACATTTTGTGTTTTACACTTTTATAGTATTACACAATCTGAAGGGAAGCAAGTCTTATCACCTTGGCAGCTCCTATCATAACCAACCACATTTTTACCATCTCTTAATTGTTCTGCCGGAAAATGTGTTTTAATTATTCATGTAGGAACACCAGCTTTAATCATGTTTTTTTTTTCTCTATGGAAATCTATAGCTGACGTATTTTATTGTGTAATTCTTTGCACAGAGGTATTTTGCCTGCAATAGATCTCTTGGGCAACCATGCTTTGGTGGGGGTAAGTCTCAAGCCATTAGGACACGATAGTTAATATTCAACTACATAGTTGTAGCATCAACACTATTTAGGATCATGATTTTATGAAGCATAGTCTTGAGTAGAATTACACTAAAATATTTGTCTGTTTCTGGTTTACTATTCATTGTGTCTTTGAGAAAGCTTGACATTGTCCATGCTTCATTTTGAGGTGCAGATATTCTACTTTATTGGTTTTGGATTTTTTTGTGTTGAATCACTGCTCAGTGTCTGGGTTATTCAGGTTCACTAATCCCTCTTGTTTCATTACCTATCCAGCAAAACTGCTCCACTTTTGTTTCTTCTTAGCCCCTGTGTTTTCTTGTTTAAACTTGCAGCAAGTTTACATGTATTTCCGAGGTAGTGGTAAAGCTGCAGAGATGAAGCGTGAGGCTGCAACAAGAACCATGATGGCAGCACTATGATAGGGAGACTCTAATAGAAGTTGGTATTTGCAGGTGGACTAGGATTTGTCCAAGAAATTCCCTTACTTGTTCTTCCCATACACCATTGGTGCCTTTCTGGCCGGCCTATTCATTTTATTAATGTGTTGTTTTAAGTGTAATTCTGAATGAAGAATGTTGAGAAATCAGATAAAGTTGAAAACAAAGATAATCAAAGTTTTTGTCTGGTTTGTACCAGGCTAACCCTTGTTTTCCCCATATTTCATTTCAGTGTTGTTGTTATGCATAGAATGGTTTGTATGCTTGATCTTTGCTTCCGGGGAGAAATGCCCACAGACGGATTTACATAAAAATTAGTGCTTTCATTGTCCCCCTTTTAATTTTTTTTTATCTGGACACGTAGGTATGGAATTTAGGTTCTATTACACAATCAGAAAGAGTTCATATATGGCAATCAAGTTACGTTTTGCTTGTAAATAAATCCTTAGATCTAAATCTCACTAAAAATAAATCAATTCATTCAAATAGCCCATGACAAGCCATATGAGGTTCTAACGTCTGCATTTTAAATAAGTTACTTATTGTAAATCACTGGATATAAAATAAGTACGCAAAGATTCAAGTGGTGAATAATTTAATCTACGACACTTATTTTTTTTAATCATATTATATCAATGAAAAATAAATAAAATAAACAAACAATGTCAAAATTTGTTAGTGAATCAAATTAAGAATTATTTCCAAAAAAAAAAAAGACAAGAAAAGAAAAGAAAAGATTTTAATTAGCATTTTCATTTTCTTTCTTTTGTTTTTCCCCCCCTTTTTGGAGTTGGGCGTTAGTTAGGGCTGAATCGGGTAGAGTGCCAAAGAATCACAGAAAACTCCAAATCTAGGAAGCCTTAGAGGCTGACAAATAAAAAACTTGACCAAAAACCCTACAAAATCACTGAGCGTAAACCCTAAACCTTCGCCGAAAGAACAGATTCAGAAACCAAAATACGCAAGCCGAAAAGGAAAAGATGCTACCGAGTTACGGTTCAAGAGAATCGGGGCATGATTGTTTACGGCGCCACATCTTGGTTTCACCAAGTAAGCTTCCTCACCTCCATTTTCCTTGCGCAGCGAGAGTGTTTTTGGGGTATAATCATGACCAAAGATTTTCTAGAAAACAACACTTTCTTGAGCAAGGCTCAAGTGCAAGCGTACACTCTTGTGCCCAGAAGCAGCATTCAAGAGGATTTGGGTTTTCTACAGGGTTTAAGCTACAGTGTCTCTCTAAAACCCTGTTTTCTCCCACTACAAGTTCTTCAAGTAATGTTAAAAAGAAGAGGTATAAAGGTATTTTGCCTTCGATTCTTAGGGCTTTGGAGTGCGATACGGACGTAGAGAAAACCCTTAGTTCGGTTTGTGAGAATTTGAGTCCGAAAGAACAGACTGTGATACTCAAAGAACAGAGTAACTGCGAGAGAGTTACTCGGGTTTTTGGGTTTTTCAAATCACTGAAAGACTATGTGCCGAATGTAATTCATTATAACATCGTGCTTCGAGCTCTGGGGAGAGCTCAAAAATGGGATGAGTTAAGGCTTTGTTGGATTGAAATGGCGAAAAATGGTGTTTTGCCCACAAACAATACTTATGGAATGCTTGTTGATGTTTATGGGAAGGCTGGTCTGGTGAAAGAAGCACTTTTATGGATTAAGCATATGAGACTCAGAGGACTTTACCCTGATGAAGTCACAATGAATACGGTTGTTAAGGTTTTGAAGGATGCTATGGAGTTTGATAGGGCAGATAGGTTTTATAAAGATTGGTGCATTGGGAAGGTGGACTTGAATGATCTTGAGTTGGATTCGATGATTGATTTTGAAAATGGGTCTGGTTCAGCTCCCGTTAGTTTTAAGCATTTTCTATCAACTGAGCTTTTCAGGACAGGTGGTAGGAGTCCTGTTTTGGAAACTTTAGGTTCACCAGACACAGAAAGTTCTATTAGAAAGCCACGACTAACATCTACATACAATACTTTGATTGATTTGTATGGAAAAGCTGGGCGCCTCAGGGATGCAGCTGATATCTTTGCTGAAATGTTAAAATCTGGTGTGGTGATGGATACTATCACATTTAACACTATGATCTTTACTTGTGGAAGTCATGGCCACTTTTTGGAGGCAGAATCTTTGCTTAGTAAGATGGAAGAAAAGGGAATACCTCCCGACACAAAGACTTATAACATCTTTTTGTCTCTGTATGCTGGTGCTGGAAATATTGAGGCAGCCCTGGAATATTATAGGAAGATCAGGAAGGTAGGTCTTTTCCCTGATATTGTAACTCACAGAGCTGTTCTTCATATATTGTGTGAGAGGAATATGGTTCAAGAAGTGGAGACTGTAATTGAAGAAATGAACAAATTTGGTATTCACATTGATGAGCAGTCTCTTCCTGTTCTTATGAAGATGTATATTGCCACAGGGTTGCTTGACCAGGCGAAGAATCTTTTTGAGAAGTTTCTTTCGAATTGTGAGCTTTCATCAAAGACACGTGCAGCAATTATAGATGCTTATGCTGAAAATGGGCTCTGTGCTGAAGCTGAGGCTGTGTTTTATGGCAAGAGAGATTTGCCAAGGCAGAAGAAAGGTATTGTGGAATACAATGTCATGGTTAAAGCATATGGCAAAGCAGAACTCTATGATAAGGCTTTCTCTCTCTTTAAGAGCATGAGACATAATGGTACCTGGCCTGATGAGTGCACTTATAATTCCCTTATTCAAATGTTATCTGGAGGTGATTTAGTGGATCAGGCAAGAGACCTCTTAGGTGAAATGCAAGCAGCAGGATTCAAACCAAAGTGTCTAACCTTTTCCTCTATTATTGCATGCTATGTCCGTCTTGGGCAGCTTTCTGATGCCGTTGATGGTTACCAAGAAATGATCAGTGCAGGGGTGAAGCCCAATGAAGTTGTTTATGGGTCTTTAATTAATGGGTTCGCTGAAATTGGTGATGTTGAAGAAGCTCTGCGATATTTTCGGATGATGGAAGAATCTGGAGTATCAGCAAATAAGATAGTACTAACTTCGCTGATTAAGGCTTATAGCAAAGTGGGGTGTTTGGAAGGAGCAAAACAAGTGTATGAAAAGATGAAGGATCTGGAGGGTGGTCCAGATATCATTGCATCAAATAGTATTTTAAATCTTTATGCAGATCTCGTAATGGTGTCTGAAGCGAGATGTGTTTTTGACAATTTGAAAGAAAAGGGTACTGCAGATGGGTTTTCATTTGCAACTATGATGTATCTGTATAAAAGCATGGGCATGCTTGACGAAGCAATTGATGTTGCAGAAGAGATGAAACAGTCTGGTTTGTTAAAAGACTGTTCTTCATACAATAAAGTAATGGCATGCTATGTTACGAATGGCCAGTTACGTGGATGTGGTGAATTGTTGCATGAGATGATTAGCCAAAAGATTTTGCCTGACACAGGGACCTTTAAAGTACTATTCACTGCACTCAAGAAGGGAGGCATTCCAATTGAAGCTGTAATGCAGCTAGAGTCATCATACCAGGAAGGGAAACCTTATGCAAGACAAGCTGTTAGCATTGTTGTTTTCTCTTTGGTAGGCTTGCACGCTTTTGCACTTGAGTCTTGTGAGGCCTTCACAAAAGCAGAAATAGCTCTTGAGTCTTTTGTGTACAATGCCGCCATATATGCTTATGGGTCATCAGGGCACATTAATAAGGCTTTGAACATGTTTATGAAAATGCAGGATGAGGGCCTGGAGCCAGACCTTGTCACCTTTATTAATCTCGTAGGTTGCTACGGGAAAGCTGGCATGGTTGAAGGTGTGAAGAGGATATATAGCCAATTAAAATACGGAGAGATTGAGCCAAATGAATCCTTGTTCAAGGCTGTCATAGATGCTTACAGAAATGCCAACAGGCAAGACCTTGCTGAATTGGTCAACCAAGAGATGAAATTTGCTTTTGAAGGACGCGATTATTCCGAGTCCGAGGTTGAAGGTGAAGATGAAGAAGAAATTACTCTAGACCCGTAGATTTCAAATGTATATTCACGAATAGATGAATTTGCCTTCTAAGGACAAGTTTATTCTGAGCCCGAGGCTGAAGGTGAACACAAAGAACATTCTCTAGACCCTTAGAAGCCAATCTCTTAAGACTCCAAGTATTCCAAGTGTATGTTACAAGCAAGAGTCTCTGTAGGGTGTATACTGTATACTGACAGCAATGTAAAAGCTTCCAAGATCTTGTGTACAAATAGTAGAAGTCAAAGTGATGGAAGAATGTATAATGTAAATTCTGGCTTCTCTTTATACCAAATTTGCCTGTTCTTCTAAGTTGATTGTAGTCGTGTGTTGTGATTGTCTGGTTCGTTAGGTTGCCCTCGTCCATGTTTGATTGGGAAGTCCAGGCAGAGCGATTCATCCTACGGGTGACATGATTCTCTTTTTCTAATATCTCTGTAGAGGTATACCAAGTATGTATGCCCTATTGATTGAAAAGTTCCCAGTTGACTGTAACCGAGGAGGTTGAGCACGAGTGTTTTCAGTTAGATGCACATCAATGCTTTGGGTTGATATCACGTCAACTATTTTGATGTATTTCAGCCATGCAAGAGTAGTACGCATGGCTACTTGGACATATGATCAATCAAGTACTCAGCACAAATTTTGGCTGCCGTCAAATTTGCTAAGTTGGTTTAGCTAGTTTTTCTTCAGTTGGACCTTTCGGGATACGAACTGACCCAAGACATACCATAACACCAAATAGGGCGGCAACTAGCTTAGGGCTATAATCGTTCCTACGACATGAGTGGAGTCATTTACACCAAAGATATGGTTTAAAACGTTACCAAGGAATAACAAGAAAACAACTTGGAGCCATTAGTGCAAACCATAGAATCGGTTTTACAATCTATACACATATCAACAGGGCCATTGCAGAATTAAGGTGAGGGAGTTCATTTTCTTCGATTATTGGTTTCACAAGTTACAATGATGGATTGAAAAGGAGTTTCCCACTTGTTCTGTAGATTCTGAAAGTGCCAATTAACCAGTTAAAGAACAAGAGAAATCATAATCAAATCTTCATACTGCTAGAATATGGGAATTTAAGAAACTCTTTCAGCAGGAAAATTTGATTTGCAATGACTGCATTTGCCTGCATGGTTCAAACCGCCTGTCAGCTGGTTCCTTTGGTGATTCTGCACCTTTAAAAGCACCTTTTGATGCACGGTTGAGGCCAAATGAAAGGAAAATTAAAGCTGTTTGGACATTTGTGACTTCACGAACTTTGAACCAGGTTAGAAAAATTGATTAACACCGATTTGTTCTCACCATCAGACGGGATCCCTTATGCCTAGAAAACCATTTCTTCCAGGCATATCCACATCAGCCACATCAAGATAAGAACCCATGTTAGTGTTAGCCTCAACCCAGCTCTTGCCTGTAATCTTCTTGACTCCTCTGTCTTTCATTAGCTTCCTAACGTTTAAAGCATCATTCCATCGGCCAACTGCTCTATATACATTAGCCAGGAGAACATAACTCATATGGTAGTCAGGTTCTACTTCAATCATTTTCGTTGCAATGCGCTCTGCAGTACTCGAACTTGTGCAGGTTGTGCAAGCACCAAGGAGAACAGCCCAAAGAGATGAATCATCTCTTAAGTCTGCACTCTCTATCAAATTTTCAGCTTCTTCCAGTAACCCAGCGCGGCCTAAGAGATCAACCATGCAATTGTAATGTTCAATTCCAGGTTTAATCCCATATTCCCTAGTCATTAAGGCAAAATATTTTCGCCCTTGATCTACCAAGCCTGTATGACTACAAGCGAAAAGAACTCCAATAAAACTAATGTAATCAGGCTTAATACCCTTGATCATCTCATCAAATATTCGTAGAGCTTCTCCACCTAATCCATTCTGAGCAAACCCATAAATCATTGAGTTCCATGTTATCAAATTTCTACTAGACATCTGCACAAAGATGCGATGTGCAAAATGAATACAACCACATTTTGCATAAAGATCAACTAAGGCTGATTCTACAATAACATCTCTCCAACCACCCCTTCTCACATACTGACAATGAACTTCTTTACCTTGTCTTACAGCAGCCAAACCTGCACATGCACGGAGAACAGTTCCAAAACAGTAGAGATCAGTCTTATCCATTTCCCTGAAAATTCTAATAACAGATTCATAGTCTTTATTCTGACAGTAAACACCAAGCAATGCAGACCAAGAAACTGAATTCTTTTTCGACATCCTATCAAAAACACACTGAGATTCATCAACCAACCCGCACTTTCCATACATATCAAGAAGGCTACTCTCAACAACCACATTTCCGCAAAGTCCACAAGTAATGACCTTAGCATGCACTTGCTTCCCTTGCCTCAACCGCCCTAAATTCCCACAAGCTGTCAATACTGTCCCAAATGTAAACCCATCTGGGCTCAAACCATGATTCCTATGCATCAAATAAAAGAACCTCAATGCCTCCTCAAACAAATCGTTCCTCGTGAGAGCCGAAATAACAGAAGTCCAACAAATAGCATCCGGTTCAGGCAATTCATCAAATATCTCACACGCCTCCTTCAACTGCCAATTCCTCCCATAAAAATCAATCAACGCACTCGAAATTACACGATTCGAAACAAACCCGCGTTTTATAACCACCCCATGAAAGCACCATCCCAGCCTCAACTTCCCAAGCTCCGAACATGCCTTGATCACGGTAGATAAAGTGAATCCATTTGGCTCAACTCCAAAACCCAGCATTTCCCAAAACAATTCAAGCGAACTCTCAGGTTTACCCGCTTTAATGTACCCCGAAACCATTGATGTCCACGATATAACATCTTTCACAAACAGCCCATCAAAAACCCTCCGAGTTTCTGTAAAATCAGGACCCAACTTAAAATACAGAGCAAGTAAGCTATTGCCGACGAAACGATCCGTTTGGAGACCAGATTTAATAACGTGGGCATGGAATTGTAGCCCATGAGAAAAAGATTGAACATTTGTGCAAGTTTGCAAAAGGGAAGCGTAGAGTAATGGTTTTTTCGAAGAGGTTGTTTCGGAAGGGAAATGTAGGGTGTTTAGGAGATGGATAGCAGGGAAAAGTTGAGCTGACTTGCAAAAATGGAGGATCTGGGAATGTTTGTCTGATGGGGTTTTGGAGGGAAATGTGGGGTTGAAAGAAGCAAAAGAGCAGCGATGGCGTTTGAAGAAGAAGAGCAGCTTCATCCAACTGGTTTTTGAATAAATGTCTTTTCGGTGCTTTCAATTTGTTAAAAGTACCCGCCCTTTTTGCGTCCTCCTGTCGCCGTTGTCTCACTTCATTGACCGTGTGACTTGTACGGAGCAGTCTCAAGTCTCCACTATGATGTAAATGTAGCCATCAAGTCAAAACTGGGTGAATTTCCTTTAATTTTAATTTTATCTTATTTTTTTCAATATATATATATATATTATCATATTTATTTTGCAAACATCTCTATAAATTATTCATGTTAATATAAGTCAAATTACTTAAGATTTTGTAAATGATGTGTTAAATTGTCAACCAATGCTTCATAACATATCTTGCTTATTTTTCACAAGATAAAAAATTAGACATATTGGGTAAAATGACCCACAAAAGCCATAGTACTTATAATTATCAATAGAATGAATATTGGCTGCTCCTAAACAGTTCTGCACGGGTTTGTAAAATTTTGCAAATAGTTAATTTTAAATATTATGTAAAAAGAGTACGTAATATGTATTGGCTGAGCGTTGACTTTCAAGAATACAGCAGTGTTGACTTAAAAATTCTTCCAACAAGATGATCATGAAGGATGAATATAAAAAATGCATGCATTACATAGCAGATTAAAAGTAGAAAAATTGTAGCAAAGAAAAGTAATAAACAGTTTACTTAAATATAAGCAAATGGACCATCATAAATCTGAACAGTTTAATTAGAAGCGAAAAAATTATGTCACCTTTGCATCAAAAATAAATCAAACATATTGACCATTTTTAATAGTTGTGAGAAATAGTCAGCAATTTTTACATTTCATAAACTGACGTGCATTATAAGTCGAACCGTACGAAATATACAGTTTTGAAAAAAAACTGTGAGCCGAAGTCTATATTGAATAAAAATACCTTCACACAAACAGAACTGTAATCATAGCAAAAATCCAAATAAATATATATATATATATACTATATATATATATTACCAATCCATAAAAAAAAATATGCATCAGTACAATAAACAATATATGAATATATGAACAAAAAAAAATACAACAATCATCTGAAATTGTTATCATCATATGAGTTGTCGGGTCTTTAATAGAATAAACAAGAAATGTCACTACAAAAAATTTAACTATTTTCAATGAAATTTTCTGTTGGAAATAGGTCTTTTTTAGTTGGAAATATTTATTTTCAACGAAAAATTCTGTTGAAAATTTCGTCGGTACAAGCCTTGTGGGTAATACTTTTCGTTGGAAATTCGTTGGAAATTTTCAACGGATTTCCAATGGAATTTCTGTTGGAAATTTCCAATGGATATCAATCCAAAATTTTTACTATTATTTTCGACGGAATATTTCCGTTAGAAAATTTGTTAACGCCAAAAAAAAATCGGACCAAATTTTCCAACGAATTTCCAACGAAAAAATTCCGTTGAAAAATAATTTCGTTGAAAAGCCTATTTCCAATGGAAAAAACAGTATGAACAATTCCTGTTGGAAATACAATTTCCAACGGAATTTCAATTGGAAAACCTATTTTCAACGAAAAAATCAATAGGAATTTTTTTCATTGGAAAATGGAAATTTCCAATAGAAATTTCCGTTGGAAATCTTATTTCCAATAGAAAAACATTTAGCATTTCCAGTGAAATTTTTCGTTAGAAAAATATTTCCAACAGAATTTTTCGTTGAAAATATTTTGACCTATTAATTTTTAATAAATTTTTAAAAAAAATTACCAGTTTTCATTCCGATACTAAATTTAATTTCGCATTCGAACTGTAAAATATATAAAAGAAATACACATTACAAAATTGAGATTCAAGTCATAACATCTAATTAGAAATTATCCTTAACAAACAATATATAAAATAGTTCGATACATATGAATATTAAACATAACTAAATTAAAAAGTATCCAAGTGTTTGCACTAAAAATTATACATTATGTGAGGAATTTTCTTCTGTCTTCTCACACTTGAATTCCTCTGTTTTATACCAAGGATGTCCACATACCTGACAATGCTCAAACATAGCAAATCGCTCATAAAATAACATGCAATTGTTCTTGCAAGCATCAATTTTTATATATCCCAAACCAAGCTTTGCTACCTTCTTCTTCATCCTATAAAAGTCGATAGGTAACTTCTCATCAGATGGCAACATATTCTTTATTATCTCCAACAGTCGATCAAAACATGATTCACTCAAATTGTACTCTGCCTTAACATTTAAAAGTTGCAACACAGCTGAAAGCGTTGTGTGCTTTGTGCAACCTACCCACAAAGGTTCCTTTGCATTTCTTAACAAAGAGTAAAAGGTTGATGCATTTGGATTGTGATCTTCTTCCACAAAGCTCAACTCATTTTTAGAACCATGGTTGAAAGCAACTTCGGTACGCATAGCATCTTTAATCATTCTAGTATATGGATTTTTTATTTCATCTTCATATGTAGGTTTTTGAAAAGCAGCATCTTCCTCCAATCTAAGGGATGGTTCAACTCTAGATCTACTTCTCGATGATTGTCCAACATCATCTTCTCCATGTAAACTCCAAATTGTGTAAGCCCCAGTAAAACCCCAGTTTAGGATGTGTTCTGTGACTTTATCTTTATCTAAGAACTTGTTGTTACTACATCGTGTGCAAGGGCATCTAATTTTATTCTTCCACATAAATGTAGTCTTCGAACATGCAAAATTAATAAATTCAGTAACTCCATTTACAAATTCAGCTGTAATGAATCCATTCTGTAATCGACAGTACATCCAAGAACGATCTCCCGACATTCTGTAATCCTAAGTGTCATAGAATATCATTATCAAGACTAATTTGTATTGATGGTAACAAAACAATTTGTTAAACCCTACATTTCAATATGTATTTTATATAAATATATTCAAAATTACATTGTAAGATGCAAAGTAGCCCTTATAGTATAAATTATTGCATACATGAATTATCAAAAAACCTAGGTAGATGGTTTATATTTATTTGCACATTAAATTGCTTTAATTAGAGATTCACACCTGCATCTTAAAATTGGTGACTGTACATTAAGTTTGAATTGAAATTATATATACATGATGTTTACCCTTTCTTTTAAATATCATTAACCCATGCAATTTCCAATTTATTACAATTTTTTAAAATATCAAAATTTTAAATTATTTCATATGGTTATGACAATTTTATTTTGAAATTTAAATTTGGGCTATAAATTCAAGCGTTATATTATAAGACTTAAAGTGGAAATTATAATTAGGGCCTTAATTTTATTTGGGCTTAAGGTAAAATATGTTAATTGCTTTTGATCCCAATCGGCTAATAAGATATTAGGTTAGTCGGCTAGATGATTCAAATTGCATTAAAATATAATAAACATCATATTTATTTATGTTTATAAATTATTGATAAAAATTTTAACTAAATTTAATGCAAATCAAATAATATGTCAAATACCAACATTTAAATATGTCAAACGTTTAGGCTTGTAATAGCAAATCAAATAATTAAAACAGGGGTGGTTAGTTCTCAAATACCAACATTTAATTGCTTATCTATACATCTTAGTCACCTGCAAAATTATACCAAAACCCAATCTTGTTTTGAAGCAGACTGAACACTGTTTTTATGCTTCCAGAGTCGACCTTAGCCTTTGACTGAAATTAAAGCAATGAAACGTTTAGGCTTGTAACCCTAAATCAAATAATTAAAACACAATAACATCATTAAAAATACCTAGGGTGCAACAATTGATAAACAAATATTGATAAAAATCAAATAAACAAGGTATACAAAATTAACCCCTAGGGCTCGATTTGTGGAAGGGATCAGACGATGAGTAAGGCAGCACCAGGGGGACTAAGGCGACGGGGACAGATTCATTCAAAGAGTGTTTAGGTCATGACGGCAAAGGTTCAAACTAGAGAATATGGCAACAGGACGACGGGGCCAAAGGTGACGGAGAGAGACCGATTGCTGTTAAAATAAGACAACGTCGGAACCGGAGTTAGGCCATCGGCAACGGGACAGCACCGGGAACGCCGTGGAAGTTGAGCAAAGGTTTTAGAGAGAGGGGAGAGCGCCGCGGGTAAAGAGAGAAAATGGCAATTCAAAAGTCAGGTTTGGGGAGAAATTTGCAACTTTATAGCTAGGGTTTTATGGATTAAAACTACATGGTTTTGACGTAGGGTTAAGGGGACCTAATTTTGGCAGAAAGGCGACGTATTGGGCCAAAGGCAACTAATATTCATTTTGGTTTAATACCCAATTAAATTTGGGAGATAAGTTTTAAGTATGGGCTAGTGGAAGAAATGGTTATCTTTTAACTCTTTTAACATGTGGGTAAAGGTTCAAGTCTTGACAATAATAGTACTTTTAGATTTATTTTATTTTCGTTCAAAAAGTTTTTTTTTTAATATTACTCAATATAAGTAATAGTCAGATATGACTAAATTTTTTATATACATATATAATGATCACAACTTATAGGTTATACATTGATATGTATTAACCAAATTTGTATAATTAATTATCAATATTATTTTTATAAAATGTATGATTTTTATCCTATTACATTAATAATTATAATCATCTAAATGAAATTTACTATAATCTTACATAAATTATATATATATATATGTAGACCCTTATTTAATATATCTCATATAATAAAATGATATTTTTTTAGCACAAATATTAATAAGTTTATTATAAAACTTCAATCTTAATTTACATATATTAGCTAATTACAATTAAAACGTAAATAATGTAATATATAATTTTTTATATGATTTTTATATCTTATCATGGTTTTTTTATAAAATATAAAATTTTACATAGTTATTTTTTAAATTTTGGAATAATATAACATTACCCTAATTTGGTATTATATTTCAATATTGTATGATTCATTAAAGTTAAAAAAATTATACAAAATTACTCAAAGGAAAACATATTTAAACTTTAAAAAAATTTTACTTCAATAACTATATATTTGGTTTTAGTAATATCTAATTTTTTAAAAATAATTAAAAATTTTTATAAAAATTTTAAATTTTATAATTGAAAAAATTATAATTATTTCCAACGAAATTTTGTAACGGAAAATTCCGTTGGAAAGTTTAAAAAGTCATAAAAGTTTTGATGCATTCAAAAGTTACTTTCCAACGAAAAATTTCGTTAGAAATTCCGTTGGAAAGTTACTTTTTCAATGCATCATTGACTCTTTAACTTTTCCAATGGAATTTTCAATGAAAAATTCTGTTGGAAAAGTTAAAGATTACATGAGAAATGTTTAGGGTTCCAACGAAAATTTTCAACGAAAAATTCCGTTGGAAATAATTAATAGTTAGACTTGTGTTCTGAAGATGAAATTGCCAACGGATTTTCAACGAAATTTTTCGTTAAAAATTTTCAACGAAAAATTCTGTTGAAAATTTCATTGGAAATTGTCAAGTTTACACCCGTTTTTTTTTTAAGTTTAAAGTTCCAACAAAAATTTCCTTTGGAAATCCATTGGAAATATTAAACATACCATGTGTGTGTTGTACAAGCCAAAATTCCAACGAAAATTTTCGTTGGAAAATTTTCAACAAAAATCCGTTGGAAATACGTCGGAACTAGTAAATAAAAATTTTAATTAAATTCCGTTGAAAATCCGTTACAAATCCGTTGAAAATACAATGATTTTTTGTAGTGTGTTAAGCATAAAACAAACAATAAGAAAACAAATCAACAATCCATAAACGTAAAAATACACAAAGACATACAACAATAATCAATAATTATTATCATCATATTTATTCAACTTTCGTCAAATGAAAGAAAAACAATAAAAAATAATACTATCAAGTGAAAAAGTGAAAATAAAATATAAAAAGTAAGAGAAAAAAAAAATAGCACTATAGACAACAGCTAAAATCATTCACTTGCAGATGACGAACAATTTAATTATAATCAGTGACCAAATATCAGAATACGTGACAAACTCATAAAAAATTATACAAACATACAACTCGGATAAAAGAAAAACACCAACTGACTAAAAGTCAAAACTTAAAACGTATATTACGTAATAATATAAATAAAAACTAAAGATATAAAAATTCTAATAATCAATTTTATTCAAACATATATATGCGAGATGAGGGACAATAATTTATAAATAATAAAAACTTTGCCAAAGTCTCTTTTGCAGGTAATTTCCAGAAGGTGCTCAAGATATAGTTTAGATGAGATCTTTTATTAGTTACTAGTGGTGAAAGAATTGTTGCCATTGAACTGAGGAGGAAGCCTTCACAGGGCTTATGAACCAAAAGCTGTGAGAAGCGATTTAGGCATAAATAAGCTAGCGGCACTCCTAATGGAAGCTAATTGGGGATGCGCCACCGTTCAGTCTTGTATAATACTGTACAGGGAAATTCTACACCTGAAAGCAGGTTTAGATTGAAACTTTATGTCGAAGAAAATCCAGCCTGTGAGTTTTGCATACATCTTAATTAGAACTAAAAAACTTTGCAATCTTACCATTTTCTGTAGAACATTCCATTGCAATGTCCAAGGCAGACTTGTGGAGTCCAACGACAACAATTTGCTTCCCTTTGATGCATCTAACAGTAACGATGATCAAGAAACAGAGACGGAGAGCAATGGCGAAGCACGAAGAGCTTCCGATTCCGATTTACTCTTCATTGGAACCGGTGTACGGCGAAGGATCTCAGCTGGAAGAAGCTCAGCTTTGATTCGATGATTTGAAGTCCAAGTTTCTGGCCTTCCGATTTATTCGCAGCTTTATACCAAGCACAATCTGAAATTTAAAAAAAAATGCACATTGTGAGTCTTCGTAGAAACACGCATGCCAACACACACCCTTGAGGGAATATTAACTTACAGCAGCCAATCGACATTCAACAACTCTGTTATTATAATTTATAGCAGCTGTAACAGCTTTTTGAGATTCTGCCAATGAATGAGCTATCACAAATGTGCCCCCAGCAGGGAGTTGCACATCAGTTGCACGAATAGGATTGAAATCTTTTAGCTCAGCAAACCCAGTTTTGGCCATCACGGAGATTGCCTGTCATAAAGAAAAAGATAATAAGTGACAAACAATTTTCAATAATCACAAAGTAATTTGGTAGCATGATCATGGTAGCAAAAAAGTAACCTGGTCCATCCCACCAGATTGTGTTCCAATGTGCCTTTCACAATCACATGTAACTTGGGCAAGTTCTTTCTGTTAAATGAAGAGATGTTAGGAACCTAGGATTTCGGAATTTGACTTGTGATTACCTCAGTGAAGGTAGCATACCTTTGGGCATTTAACAACAAAAGCAGCCATAATAGCAATCGCAGATGAGCAAACAAATGCTGCAGAGCTTGATAGTCCCGAACCTAGAATAAAGAAATGTAAGCTTAAGAGTCAATTTCTTACATAAAAGAATATATAAAAGAATTATTCAATTAGTTTCAATTAGCAGCAAAATCATGATGCAAAAAATACCTGTAGGAACTGTTCCATCAACAAGAACATCAAGACCAACTGGCACACTGACATCCACTCCTTTTGACTTGGCATATTCATAATAACCTTTATACCTAAATGAGCAATACTACTAGCATCACCATTTAATGGCAGCATACTTAGGATAAATATACCAATAATGTGAAATAACTACATATACGGGGCACAAGAATTCAATATCTCATCCACAAATGAAATAGTGGTACTTGTATACTTGTGGAAAAGGATAAATATACCAATAATTTGTAATAACTACATATACAAAGTAAAAGAATTCAATATCTCACCCACAAATGAAATAGTGGCCCATCTATGATTTTTCAAGTCAATTTCCTGCAAAATAAACAACGTCAGGTATTTTGACTCAGATTCAGAGCAATACCGTAAGCCAACAGACTTACAAAAGTGGCATTTTTGCATGTTGCAGGAACGAAGGCAATCAGAAAAAGGAAGTTAAATATACAAACTCCTCATGAAACTTTTGGCAAAGTGTAACGTAAGCATGTCAATATCTATAATTGGCAGAAAACAATAAAGTTACCACATGCCCAAAAAAAGAAAAGTCATAAACCTGGTTAGGATCAGCAGGATAAGTACAGGTAGTGTACTTATCATTGACATTAGCAATTCGGAGAAGCTTTTCAGCCTCCCCTTTATCGTGCTTTCGGATTGCCACAATCGTGTCTTAAGACACTGAGTATCCTTCATAGTCAATGTGTTCTCCAATCAAGTTTACTCGCCCTGCACAGCGATTCATGATTAATCAACGAGTTCAAGAATCACCAATGTTCACAATTGAAACAGCCAAACCAAAAAAGAAAAACTCTAGAAGGAGAATTCTATTTTTCCGTTTCAATTAGTTGTTTTTAGTCAATACTGTTTGTCTATTTTTCTCAAGATGTTTCTCAGCGACCAAACAGAATATTATTTAAAACGTAGTTCGAATTTAACAATTACTAAACATGCAAAACACAAATATCAATAAGAGATTTAAATTCAAAATTCAATTTCTCGCTTACTTCTTAACCAACCAAAAACAGAGAAAAAAATCAGACCTGGAGATCGAGCGAATAAATCGGGAGGGTGACCGAAGACTTCCAGAAACTTGGACTTCAATTTATCGGATCGAAGCTGAGCTTCTTCCAGCTGAGATCCTTCGCCGTACACTGGTTCCAATGAAGAGTAAATCGGAATCGGAAGCTCTTCGTGCTTCGCCATTGCTCTCCGTCTCTCTTTCTTGGTCACCGCAGCAGTTTTAATTGAGCAGCTTTTGACTTTGGATTAAGCTCTTACACTCCAAATAAACCAAACCGAAATAGAATATTTGGATTTACGTTTATAATCCATGGAGTGCATCACCTCACCGTGAAAGGTTTCTGGCCCTTTTCTTGGAGGGAACTCTGGAATGTTTAGAATGGCATTGAACCAGCCTAGGTCAAGGACTACAACGTCCACGGGTATATGCAAGCATATAATTAAAGATTGTGAGAACATCATTGTCTGTAAAGACATTGATTGTGAAAAAATACCATATTTTCAGTTTGAAAGTTAGTTTCAGCCATAGATTGGCGGAGTTAGCCAATTTTTTTTGAGAGGGCTAAAGGCTAAGAAGAATAAATGTTAAAAATTTTTAAAATTAATATATTAAACTTAACCATTAATAATCAAAAGATTTATAACAGATAATAATTTTATATAACATGTAAATAAAAAAAAAAACTTTTATTAGTGCTTTAGAAAAGTTTTATTTGACGATGGTAATATCTTTCTTAATATAAACAATTAAATTATTTGTAAGAAACTTATCATTCGTTTTGTTTCAGAATTTTATCTTTCTCAATATAAACGACTAAAAAATTAATACAGTCAACATCTAATATTTTTATTTTATTATATTTAAGCTTATAATACTAAATATTAAACTAGAATGCAAAAAATATCAATAGTTAAATATGATATACAGAATTAATAATTTCTTCTTACACTCAACATAATTTTCTTTCAAATAAATATAAAACGTAAAGCACATTAAAAATGTATATTTAAGATAATATTTTCTTATATAATTAAAATTAATAAAAAATAATATATTAGTGAAATTTTAAACAATAACCAATAATGAAATGCTAGAACTTATATTTGAGAATTATATATACAATAATGATTTAATTATTAAAAATTAAAATCATTAAAAATAAAATCTACATAACAAGAAAAAAAAAGAAAAACATAACAAGTAGAAGATAGAACCTACATAACAAAAAAAAAATACGGTTGATGATTTATAAAAATTTAGAAAAGAAAATTTATAGAAACTTAAAATATATGAACACGTAAAATAGAATTGAAAAAAAAAAAATAATAACATAAGTAGAAAAAATTAAATAAAAACTTTATCTCTTTATAATTTCACAATATGAGGACAAAAAAGAAGAAAGGGAAATATAGGTGGAGAAACTTAAAAAATTAAAAAAAATTTAAGAATTTGAATAAAATTGAATGAGGCTTGTAAAGCCATTTTATTATTTTTTAAATTATATTAATTATTTAATAAAAATTATTTTGAAAAGTCATTAAAAAATATATAAGATATAAAAAATTTTAAAAATTTTGAGTGGAGCCATGGTCCCCCATTACAAAGGGACGCTCCGCCCCTGCACATGGTAAACCTGAAGTTTGCATTTAAGTGAAAATTCATCCAGTCATGGCATTATTTTTTTCTCATTCACTTTGTTTTGCTGAGCTTTAGGATTATTATAAACTTAATTACATACCCCTATAGAATGATTCTTGGTGTCCTGTACGACAACATTCCACTCTCCTTTGGAGCTGATGGGCTCGTCAGTCCCACCTCAGATGCCAAGATCGCATCTCTTCATCCGATGGCCCTTCGAAGTCAATGCTAACGACTTTGGCATTAAATCTGATGTGTCGAAACACATCAAAATTAGAGATGGTAATAGTTATCATGTTACAGGATATTTACGGATGTCCGATTCAATTATATAAGGTTAAAATATTTTATAATTGGGTTTGAAATGGATTCAGATAGTAATTTCATTATCCGTATTGGTTAGGCTACCCAATACTTGAACTCGATTATGTTGATATCTGGATTTCTCGAATACTTGAATCCAATATCCATTTATAAATATTTTATCATTATTTATATAATATATAATACATAATTAAATTAATATTTACAACTTTGCAAACAATTCATTTGTTAGAAATTGACAGATGTATGAGAAATATCATTAGTCAAATTATTAATGTGATGTCATTAATATTCCTTAATTAGTTGTTCCATCAGTACTAGCCTTAACTTCATTAACATGTTTATCTCTATTTTTAACTTCCATAAAGAATGCCCCTATCTTAACTGTTGTTTTATTCTTCTTTTGTTTACAGGAAACAAAATAAGAAAGTTTAAATGAACCAGGGAAGTGTGAGGCTGCTGAAGTGAAGTTCCATTTGTTTTAGTACACTTGCATTTGGTTCTATTTTTTGGCACGAAGTTGAACTTCCAAATCATCATTCTTTCGCTTATTCTTTTATTATTTTTTCAAAATCCAACTTGACATGCAATTTGAAAGCTTTTAGGTCTATGAACATTTGTTTTAGAATTAAAAAGATTATGCTACATATATGGTCCAAGTGAGTTATTATCTTCTATCAAAGGCATTTTTGCTTTTGGGGATGCATTCTACCATATCTGTCATAAGAAACATAAGACCCAAATTTACTTTGTCATCATTGGACATTGTTTGTTTTGTTTTGCAATGAGTGAGAACTATAACATACACAATTCTTATTATTATTTTCATTTTAAATTTGATATATTAGATATATAACAAGTCATTGAATTTTTTTACCACATTTAAAAAGAAGAAATTACACTTATGAAATTGAATGTTTACATTTGTTTAATAGTACCAAGTCACTCGTTACATTTTCTTCAACATTTTTTTTACCTGTTTAGTTTTGGTTATGCTTGGTATTGTTATTCTTTTTCACTTTGGCATACTAAATTTAACTATATGATGATTAATAAATTGTTTTTTTGATATATGTCAAATGAAATTGAAGATATAAATTTGACAACTAATGACTTCACAAAATTTGTTGATGAAAAAGGTAATCATAAGGTTAGATGTAATCATTATGATAAGATTTTATATGCTGATACAAAAAAAAAATGGAACATCTTCTTTAAATAATCATGTTAAGATTTGTTCGAAGTTGAAAATGCTCTGTGCTAGTAAAGATAGCAATCAAATGGAATTAGGTTTTTCATTAGGAGGAGATGGGTCTTTGGGTAGTTGGAACTTTGATTAGGATGCAATTAAACGGAGTTTAGCTAAGATGATCATTATAGATGAATTAACTTTTAGATTTATGGAAGCTAAAGGGTATATAAATCACATGAAGGTAGCATATCCTTGATTTCGCATACCGTCACAATGGATCGTTGCTAAAGATTGTTATAAGGTTTATGTTGATGAAAAAAATTGTATGAAAAAATTGTTGAGATCATGTCCTAGTAGAATATGTCTCACCATAGATACATGGACTGTGGTACAAAGAATTAATTATTTGTGTCGAATGCTCATTTTATTGATAAAGATTGGAAGTTACAAAAAAGATTTTGAACTTTTGTACAATTACTAGTGATAAAGGTGAGGCTATTGGGAAGGTAATTGATAAATGTTTGCTTAATTAGGGGATTCAAAAGATTTTTTCTATTACTGTTGATAATTCTAGTTCCAATGATGTTGCAATAAGACATTTAAAGATTAAATTTAATGTTGCCGAAACTAGTATTTTAGGTGGTAAATTTTTTTATATAAGATGCACTGCACATATTGTTAATCTTATTATGACTGATGGATTAAAGGATATTAATAACTCAATTACTCGTATTAGAGTGGTAGTGAGATATGTTAGACAATTTCTTTCTAGATTAACCAAGTTTAAGGCATGTGCAGCTAGTGCAAGAGTTAAAAGTAAGTGTTTATTGTCTTTGGATGTGTGAACAAATGGAATTCTACTTTTTTATGTTGAATACAGTTGTGAAATTTAAGAGGGCTTTTTCATAATTTGAGTATTGTGATAGTATTTACAGAAGTGAGTTAGTGAGGAATGGAGATGGGGTGCTCGATGATAAAGATTGGGCAACTGTTAGAAGGATTTCTTTTTTCTTGAAAGAGTTTTATGATATGACCATGAATGTTTTAGGTACATCTTATGAAACTGCCAATTCTTTTCTTGATTCTATGTCTAATGTGTATAGCACTTTGATTGAATGGTAACAAAGTGATGATGTTGATTTGAAGTCTATGGCAATTAGAATGAAAGCCAAATTTGACGAGTATTGAGAGAATGTGGAAAAAATGAATTTGGTGTTGTACATTACCTAAATTCTTAATACGAGGAAAAAGCTTGCTTATGTTGAATTTACTTTGCTAAATATATATTCTCCCAAGCAAGCTTCGTTGATGTTTTCTTTGGTGAAAAAAATCTATGGATGAGTTGTTTCAATGTTATAAAAATATGTTGCAACCCCAACCTTAATCTCATTTTAGTGAACGTGGTCAAGAGTCTCAAATGTCAATGAGATAAATCACCGGTGATGAAGGTGGGAATGGCAGTGTCATTGTTTCAAGTGGCAAAGACCTAATAACTACTAAGAAAAGATTGGGTCCATTTAAGAGGCATCGATTAAACAGTGGCTTAGAAGAGTAGAAAACAAAATTGGATAAATATTTATCTGAGCTAGTGGATGATGATGCTAGCGAGGATACTGACTTGGATGTTCTCATGTGGTGGAAACTCAATCAGTATAGGTTTTCTATACTTTCTTTTATTGTTCGTGATGTATTGGTGGTACCTGTATCAACAATTGCTTCAGAATCCATTTTTAGTACCGATGGACTTGTGCTTAATGCGTATAGGAGCTCTTTGACTCCTAAGGTAGTGCCAGCACTTATTTGTGCTCAAGATTAACTACATGGATTGGCACGTGGTGATTCGAATCAAATTCAGGATGATTTGGACAAGATTGATAAACTTGATTTCGGTAATTATTTCTTTGTTTATTTAGTCCTTTGTTTAATTTACCATAATATAGTATCATATAATATAGCATCATTTTTTTTCTCAATTTATTTATTTATTTCTTTAGTTCTTTGTTTAGGGTTATGCTAGCACAAATTCAAGCAACCCATTCACCAATTAACATCATACATTCCCACAATATTCCTATCTAACAAATCTGAAAAAAAAAATAGTTAAAGAATTGGACTTACTTGAGTGAAAAATGCAGAAAATTAGAGAATGAATGGAAGAACACTCTTACTTGTCACAAAGAAGTGAGAAAATGCAAGAATTGTGAGTAAGTGTGAAGTGGGTGGAAGAGAGAGGAAGAATCCTAAAGATTAAATAGAGAAAGGAACCCTAAAATATGATGAGAGGGGAGAGAAAGGAAAAAAATCGAGGCTTTTAAAGAAAAGCTGCGCAAGCACCATGATGATCTAGCCCTAGCCCGATGTATAGGCTAGGTTAGACATCTAACAAGGTGACACTGACAAACTCAATGTCGCGGCAGCTTCCTCTCGGGTTTTTGTATGAGAGGAGGCCTAATGCGCCACGCCACAACATTGAGTCTATGGCCCCACAGTGTCCCATTTTTTTATAATTTAATTTTTTTTTAAAACTTACCTCATGAGAGTCCCAAACTTGCAACAATGATAGAAAAATCAATCAAAGTGTGAGAGAAAAATGAAAATGACAAATTAAATTAATAAGTAATTTGAATTGAAAATACTACTAAGATAAATGATATTGAAAAACTTGGGTTGCCTCCCAAGAAGCACTTCGTTTAAGGTCATTAGCTGGATCGTTCTGGAGTTCATTTGGGATCGAGGAGATGGATGGATGACTAGTGTCAATCAATAGGTCCACCTCAGTAGTGCTTCAATCGTTGTTTATTTACCTTGAATGTTTCATTGGTAAACCTATCAATTATTTCCACCGCTCCATGTGGAAACACTTTTGACACACTAAAAGGTACTGACTATCTCGATATCAATTTCCTTCGAAATAACTTCAATCGTGAATTGAACAACAAAACTTACAGACTTGGCTCAAAATGGCGCTCAACAATCTTTTGATCATGCCATCTCTTTTCTTTATACAATTTGGCATTGTCATAAGCATCCAAGCAAATTTCATCCATTTCATTCAATTGAAGCAATCTTTTCTCACTTGCTACTTCTAAATCAAAATTCAATTCCTTGATTGACCAAAATGCACTATGCTCCAATTCAATTGAAAGGTGACACGCTTTTCCAAAACCCAACTGATATGGGGACATACCTATTGAAGTTTTGTAAGTAATCTTATACGCCCACAATGCATCGTCAAGTCTACTGGTCAAGTTCTTCATTAATGGTGATACCACTTTCTCAAGAATTCATTTGATTTCTCGATTTTATACTTCCACTTGTCCACTTGTTTGAGGGTGATAAGTTGTGTCTACCTTGTGTGACACTCCATACTTTGTGAGTAATGTTGTAAAATATTCATTGCAGAAAATACTTCCTTCATCATTCACAATAACTTTTGGTGTACCAAATATAATGCAAATGTTCTTCTTTAAAAATTTTATCACCACTTTAGCATCGTTTCTAGGTAAGGCTGAGGCTTCTACCCATTTTGACACATAGTCAACAGCCACCGAGATGTATCGATTGTTGAATGATGATATGAATAGTCCTATGAAATTGATTCCCTAAACATCGAAAATCTCCACTTTCAGAATGTTGTTCAGCAGCATTTCATGCCTTCTAGAAATGTTTCCCGTTCTTTGACATTTGTCACAATGCAACACAAAGTTATGAGTGTCTTTGAATAATTTTGGCCAATACAAACCTGATTGAAGAACTTTGGCCACTATTCTATTGCCTCCAAAATTACCTTCATATTCTGATGAGTGACAATGTCTTAACACATTTTCAACTTCTTCCTCTGGAATGGACCATCTTATAATTCTCAGCACATTGCTTAAACAAAAATGGTTCATCTCACAAATAATATTTAACATTAAGCAAAAATTTATTTCTTTGTTGAGAAGTTAAATTTAGAAGGAAAAGCTTACTCACAGTGAAGTTGACATAGTCAGCATACCATGGTAATTTCGTATGATCAACATGTAACAATTGTTCATCAAGGAAAGTTTCGTCGATCAAAGTCACATCCTTAACTTGGTTGTCATGTTCTAACCTAGACAGATGGTCGACTATTTGATGTTTTGAACCTTTTTTGTCTCTATTTTCCAAATCAAATTCTTGTAGCAGTAGAACCCATCTTATTAACCTTGGTTGGGCATCATTTTTAGCAATTAAATAATTAATTACAGAATGGTTAGTATAAACAATAACTTTAGTGCCAATCAAGTATGAGCTAAATTTGTCAAATGCATACACAACAACTAATAATTCTTTCTTAGTGGTAGTGTAGTGCATTTGAGTTTCAGTCAAGGTTTTACTTGCATAATATATAGAATGAAAAATTTTATTCATTTTCTATCTTAACACCGCACCTACAGCATGACCGCTAACATCATACATAAGTTCAAATAGGAATGACCAATTAGGAATTACAATAATGGGTGCAGAGATCAAGTTCTTTTTCAGTTCTATAAATGTAAAATGACATGTATCATCAAATTTAAATGGGATGTCTTTTTCTAAAAGATTGCACAAAGGTTTTGCAATTTTGGAAAAATCCTTAATGAATCACCAATTAAAATTGTTATGTCCAAGAAAACTCTACATACCTTTTACCAAGGTTGATGGTGAAAGCTTCTCAATGGTCTTAATCTTGGCTTTGTCCACCTCCAATCCTTTGCTCCACAGCTTGTGACCAAGAATATTGCCTTTTTGTACAATAAAATGGCACTTCTCCCAATTTAAAATCAGGTTTGTCTCCTCACATCTTTGCAATACCTTGTCAAGATTAAGCAAACATTCATCAAAATTATTGCCAAAAACTAAGAAATCATCCATAGATACCTAAATGGTTTTCTCTACCATATTTGAGAAGATAAACATCATGGATCGTTGAAATGTGGGTGGAGCATTACACAATCCAAATGGCATTCGTCTAAATGCAAAAATACCATAGAGACATGTAAAGGTTGTTTTCTTTTGATATTTCGGTGCTATGGCAATCTGATTATAGCTTGAGTATCCATCCAAAAAAGAATAATACTCTCTTCCAACTAACTTATCCAACACTTGGTTAATGAAAGGTAAGGGAAAATGATCTTTCCTTGTGGCTTTGTTTAGTTTTCTGTAATCCATGCATACTCTCCATCCAATGATTGTCCGTGTGGGAATGAGCTCATTGTTTTCATAAGCCATCATTGTCATCCCACCTTTCTTTGGTACACATTGCACTAAGCTTACCCATTCACTATCTGAAATAAGATAAATGATGCCCACATCTAGCCACTTGATTATTCCCTTCTTGACTATTGTTGTCATAATTGGATTCAACCTCCTTTGATGCTCAAAAATAGCTTGGTGATTTTCCTCTAACAAAATTTTATGTATACTTATTGAAGGACTTATCCCCTAGATATCAGCTATTAACCACCCCAATGCTTGTTTGTGCTCTCTCAAAACTCTAAGTAACTTTTCTTCCTGCTTATTATTGAGATCAGATGCAACAATAACTAGTAGAGTAGATAAGTTTCCAAGATATGCATTCCTCAAATGTTTTGGCAATGGTTTGAGTTCTAACTTAAGGGGATCCTGAATTGAAGGTTTCACTGGTGAGGATGAATATGAAGACAACTCTAACAATTCAAACCAAGTTCCCAATACCCAAGACGGGGCATTCAATGCATTAACACATTCTATAATTTCTTCATTACTAAGCTCAGAGTCAAAAATCAATGATGCTTCAAACAGGTCATTAGGATGATTTTTCATGAAAACTTCACTTGTGGTCCTATCTACCACACTAACTGCAAAACACCTACCATGATCATTAGTAAACTTTAAAGCATAAAAGATATTAAATGTTACCTCTTGATCTTGTATTAGCAAGGTAAGTTCTCCTTTTTCAACATCAATGAGTGCTTTGGTTGTGCGTAAAAAAGGTTTCATTATGAATTAAATTGACGTTCCCAATTTAATTTATAATGCAACTTATTGTGTGTGACCAGTGTCCATAAATTTCTAAAATTGATGCTCTTCTTGTTACTTCTTGAAGCATTGAGGAAAAGCTGGTGGTGGTGTAGTTGTCTTAGTCATTTTTGCTTGACATTAATCACTAGACTTCGAAATCTGAATCCCATTCTCCATAGTTTTTTCTTGTTGTGTAACTTCTTGTAGTTTGCTTTCAACTTCCTTTCCACTTTTCAAAGTGATGGCCTTAACATGCTCTTTGCCTTCTCTCCTCGAATTTGCCCCTGTATCATTGGATAATGTTCCTTAAGTTAACCATCTCAAGGTTTCAAAGTGAGGCTGCTTGACTCTAAATAAAAACTATTTGACTTTGAATGATGTTATCATTTAGTGTCAAGTACTACCTTAGCAAATCTTCAACAACTAGCTTTTTTTTATAGAGGTGCTCTAGTTTTCTTGTTGGAATCTCGAAGGTAAATTTAGCCTTGGATTGTAGGTGTTGGAGTAGGGGTATTCTGCTGTCTATTCCCCATAAATTGCACTGTCTCTGTTGGGCACTGATGACTGCCATGATTATCTCCACAACACTCACAAGCTAAAAAGGTTTTGTATAGAGTTAGTATTAAAAGATTCGACAGCCTTAGTTAAAGCTGCTACCTAAACGGATAATGCTGACATGGCATTTACATCATGAATTCCAGCTACTTTACTATGCATTGATCGCTCCACTGGCCATTAGTACTTGTTTGCAAACATCTCTTCCAATCAATCGTATGCCTCATCTATCAATTTATCCATTAAAGCTCTTCCTACAGTATCATCAATGGTGGTTCAGACTTGCCCATTTAAACCATTGCAAAAAGTTTGCACTTGAAGCCACTTTGGAATATCATAATAAGGGCAACACCATAGTAATTCTCTGTATATTTCCCAAGCTTTGTAAAACGATTTAGAATCTTGCTGCATGAATGATGTAATATCATTCCTCATTTTTGCTGTCTTAGTCGAAGGAAAAAACTTAGCAAGGAACTTCTGAGCAAACCCATCTTGTTATTGAGCTAGTAGGGAGCGCATTTAGCCATGCTTTAGCTTTATCCTTTAATGAAAAAGGAAAAAGCCTTAAATGAATTGCATCATCTGTGATACCATTGTGTTTGAAAGTGTCACAAATCTCTAAGAAGTTTGATATATGGCCATTGGGATCATCATTTGGAAGGCCCCCAAATTGAACTAAGGTTTGAATTATGGTGATGATAGCTGGCTCGATTTCAAAATTGTTCGCTTGAATAGTTGGACTTCGAATGCTCGATGGAATTCCTTGTACCAAAGGAACAGCGTAATCCCTTAACCAACGATTTTCAGCTATTACGTGCTCTTGGATTTGCTATTCACCCTATTGATCAGCCATTGTATTTAATGGAGCAATACCTTGTTGATTTTCTCATCGAAGTTTGTGAAATGTTCTTTCAATTTTTGGATCACACGGATCTCCAAGTTGTTTGCTTTTCTCATACAACGACTGACCACACCTACAAAACAAAGAAATAAAACTTAAATTAAGACTAGTCTGTAAAATTGTAATATTAGCAAATAACAAAGAAAATAAAATCCCTAGCAACGAAGCCAAAAACTTGTTGTCAATTTTGCACACGCAAGTATACGTATCGAATAAGTAATATAAACAGTAACTCCATATTATCGTTCCCACAAGGATTTGTTTATAAAGTTTCACTAAGTACTAAAATTGTATAACAAATTAATCTTTTCTAAGCTAACAGACAATTGAAAAACTAATAAAAGACAAAATAAAAAATGAACAATAAATTAACTAGCAAAAAACTAAATATGTTGAGGAAAACAGTAGATTAAATACCTAAGATCATGGGTTCATTGAACATTTCATTTGATACTAGTTTTTCTTGTTATTTGTCTTTCCTAGGTGATTTTACTAACCTAGAATCTAAAGTTATAGACAAGTCTCTATTGAAATGCTTATACACACACCTAGCTTAATTAGTTTACTATATGTCTGTAGGAATTAATTAAACTAAGTTCATTAAGCAAGTGTCTTAATTTGGCTATGTATGGCAATTGACGTTTGTCTACCCAAATTGTGAATCTAATCACCTAAGAGACGTGAACACATACTATTCAAATCTTAGTCTGACTTAAAATCTCTCTGTTAAGTTTTAATTAGATTCATGAATCACTTAATTGTTGATCAGGCAATTAAAGACATTAAGAACATATTTGAATAAGTTAAACGATATCCATTCATGATAAATAATAGAAAAATAAATATTTAGACTACATGTTGAAATCCACCATAATCCTTGATAAGTAAATTAGTTCATAATATCTAAATAAAACATTACCCAAAGAACTTTAGCCATGAATTCAAAACAAAAAAATAAGAATAACACAAAAGGAGAGAAATAAACTAATGTCGAAGCTTGGTTGATTTCGAAACTCTCTTAATTGCTCTTGAATTCTTGCTTGATTCTTAGCTTTATTTCTCCACAAAAACTATTGTTGTCCCTCCTTCTAAATGCTTTCAAAAATTCTTTTAAATATGTGCAAGATGTTCTACTTTCCATTTTTTCATCAAGAGTTTATTTTTGGAAATCAGAGTGGCACTGCGGTCTTACTTTCTTTGCACCACGACTCCATGACAAGCTTTGGTAACACCGCAGCGCTCCTTTTCTTTCGCCGCAACGTTGTACTCTCAACCTTTATTATGATGCACCCATCTAGCCCAATGCCATGGCCACAAGCTTCCAGCACTACGACGGTGGTAACTTCAGCACCGCGACTTCAATCATCATGCTGCCTTGTGTGCAGTCTACATCTATCTATCATCTTTAGATGTGATTTTTTTTCTCAATTTGGTCGAAATTGAGCGAAGTGGTAAACATGAAAGTTGTATCCCATTCTCTTAGCTTTCCAATGAATAAAAAATCACATCAATTGGACTTCTGCAACTTAAGTTATCTTTAAATTACCGCAGTATGTATAAGTAACACTTTCACCATACTTGTGCTATCATAACTTAATTTTACCTTTCGCATCACATATCCTACACATAACCATGAGAGAAATCGATATTAATTCTTCTTAAAGTAAATTAAACAAAAAAGGTAAAATTAAACTAAAACAACTTAATTTAACTATTCAACATATAATTTAACTTAACTTAGAAAAACACCTAAAATGCTAAAATTCGAACCTAAAACTCAAAAGTCTATCTACTAAAGTCTCCAAATGTGTTAAAAATAAGTCTATATAACAAAGTTATCATCAACTTTGCAAGTCCTTTGCAAGGCGCTTTATGTTTCATGGGCTTCATCAAATTTGGACTTAATAACTCTTTTTTTTTTTACTGACATAAAGGAAAACTCTATCACATATTATTATGCAATTAATTATGCATTAAATGACAATATATATTCCTTCACCAATTCAATTGGCTCAAGGCATATACCCATAGTTTTTGTTTCTCTCGAAACCAAAATTAATTGAAATCGACGAATGCACTCCCTTAATTAAAACATAGCTATGACAATTAATTTCTAATGGAGTGATCATTATAACTTATGTGAGGTCTATTGAAAACTTGGCGGATCCTTTAATGAAAAATCTTGAGATTTTGTAAATAAGACCTCAAAAGGGATAAAACTCAAGCTCATAAATTGAAAGTCACGCATGGTGGAAACTCGACTCAATGCTTGGTATAATGTCAAGTCTTGAGTTCAAAGAGACAAAGTACACCATCTGTATATGGCTGCTAGCACTATAATATGATATATTATATTTCATCTCAAGTAAAGTGCTAGGTACTTGTAATGGTAAGGAAATAATAAGTTATATACTCTTAATAGACCCATAACATAAATTTGTCAGAATGCTTTAGTTATGGGAGCGTTCTTGATGGGATCTACCTATGTGAGTGTGAAGTGTGGCCATTTTTAAGAGCTCAAGAGCTTGGCTTTAATAGCATTCATGAAAAGAGAATACAGACGTATGGCCAGAAAAGTGTCACCGGATACAATACGTTCATTGGTGTTGAAATCATTGTGTGAGATGTGTTCAGTTAACCACATGGAATAGCTAGTTCAAAGCATAATCTACCATGCAATTTCGGTTAACTTTAAAGCGTTTTCACTAAGTAAATGTGCAATTAGAAGACACCTTCATTTATGTAATCAATTTTCAAGATTATCGGGAATTTGGATTAATTTGAAAATGGTGGGGGATTGTTAGAAATTTTCAAATAAATAAATATGGGACACAATCCAATATTGAAAAAATCATGTCTGTTGGAAATTAAAAATAAATGAAAAGTCATGTTTATTGGAAAAAACCAATAACATGGAACAACCAGAAAAGTTTGTTGTTTCAAGACAAGAGTATAAAGTTTGTAAGCTTGTCGAATCGTTGTATAGGCTTAAACAAGCACCAAAATAATGGCATCAAAAATTTGATGAAGTAGTGTTAGCCAATGGTTACAACATAAATAAATCCGACAATTGCATATATAGCAAATTCCAAAATGGCAAAGGTATTATAACTTGCTTATAAGTGGATGGCATGCTAATTTTTGGCATGGATTTGGAACAAGTCAAGGAAACAAAGAAGTTTTTGTCAAATAATTTTACAATGAAAGATATGAGTGTTGCAAATGTCATCTTAAGAATTAAAATATTTCGAGATGAAAATGGCATAACTTTGTCAAAATTGCACTACATTGAAAAGAAGTTTAAAAAGTTTGATTCTAGTAATTGTATACTAGCATCTACACCCATGGATCCTTAAATTAAATTATTATTTAATGTTGCTAAGGCTGTTGACCAATAACAATATGCAAGAGTGATTGATTGCTTAATGTATACAATGACATGTACTAGGCCATATATAGCATTTGTTGTTGGAAAGTGAAGTAGGTAGACAAGTAATATATGTATTTTACATTGGCAAGCCATTAATAGAGTACTAAGGTACTTGAAGAAAACAATCAATTATGGACTTTGCTATAATGAATATCCATCAGTGCTAGAAGGATATTCGAATGTTAGTTGGATTGCAAGTTTAAAAGATCATACTGTCGCAAGCGACTGGATTTTCATGCTTGGTGGGGGTGCCATTTCTTGGGGATCCAAAAAATAAACGTGTATAACGAATTCTACCATAGTAGCCGAATTTATTACATTAGTTGCTATCACTAGAAAAGCCAAATGGCTAAGAAATTTACTCTATGGTGTACCTTCGTAATCTAAACCAAACTCTCTAATTTTTATCCATTGTGATAGTGAAGCAACTCTGACAAAAGCATATAGCCAAGTGTATAATGGAAAGTCTAGACATATTGAATTAAGACATAGCTATGTTCAACAATTAATTTTTGATGGAGTGATCATTATAACTTATGTGAGGTCTAGTGAAAACTTAGTGGATCTTTTAACAAAAAATCTTACGAGAGATCTTGTAAGTAAGATCTTAAAAGGGATGAGGCTCAAGCTCATAAATTGAAAGTCACCCATGGTGGAAACTCGACTCAACACTTGGTATAACGTCAAGTCTTGAGTTCAATGAGACAAAATACACCATCTGTATGTGGCTGCTAGCACTATAATATGATATGTTATATTCATCCCAAGGAAAGTGTTAGGTACTTGTAATGGTAAAGAAAATATGAGTTATATACTCTTAATAGACCCATAATGTAAAACTCGACCCTATAAATACATGTCATGACATACATGCATTGAGTAGCATGTTATTATGCTAGGAAAGCACCTAAGAAAAGACGAAACCCGGTATTGTAACTAATGGTACACTTGAGTTGATTTAACCTCGAACTAGTTCAAATAGAAATCGTAGGATGAAATTTAATATTTTACAGTCCAGGAATGACTAAAAATGATTGTTCAGAGTTCGAGGGTTCATTAGGGGTAAAATTGAAAATTTTGATGTTTAAGGGTAAAATCGTCATTTTGCCACTTACGATAATAATTTGATAATGGAGTGAAATTTTTGACCAAGATTAACTATTTGGAGTATAATTTAATGATAGAAAGTGAAAAAGTTTAATTCTGGTGATTTCTGGAGTGTAGGGGTAAAATCGTAATTTTGACACCCGCAGACAAAATTTGAGATTTTGAGAGAATTTAGATCAAATTTGAAAAATTGGAGAATGGTATGAGTATAAGGGATGAAAAATATGTCTATGGGCAATTTTTCAGTTTTTTGGGCAAAAATGTAATTTTTTACTTTTACGGGAGCAAAAGTGTAAATTTCAAAAATTACTCCACCGAGACTTTGGATAAGTCTGAGAATTTTATCTAAGCTATGGATATGTGGGACAAGTGTATGATGAAAATTTGAAAACAAATGGATGAAATTTTAAAATTGGACCAATAGGAAAGTGACACGTGGCATTTTTAAAAATGAAATAATATTATTTTAATAGAAAGTCAGCCCATTTAAACCCCATTTTAAGTGCTGGCTGGCCATAAGGGAGAACAAGAGAGAAAATAGAGAGGAAAGGAAGATAAAAGGAAAAACCAAAGAGAAACAAGAAAATTCAAAGGGGAATTCGCGTTTTTCGCCCGTTTACGCGTCTAACGGTAAGATTTTTCGATTTTAGCTTGATTTCTACCTTTCCTATGCCTTTATTTCCATTTAGCATGCTTGAGGAGAGAGATCAAAAAGTGATATCAAGGGCTGGACGAAATTCTAGGGGAGAGAAATTGAAATTTTTAGGTTTTGATTTTTAGTTAAATTGATAGTTTTAGTTAGTTAAATGTGTTTAGAAATTAAATTGGGCAAGAAATCATTAAATTTTCACAATACCCACTCTTGGCTGGATGCTCAATGCTGTACAATGATGATGAATTGATTTTATTCTAAGG